>NC_053027.1:163243473-163492334 GCF_003073215.2 Triticum urartu | reverse complement strand
AAATGACAACTCATGTCTATGGTTAGGAAACATAACCATCTTTGATCAACGAGCTAGTCAAGTAGAGGCATACTAGTGACACTCTGTTTGTCTATGTATTCACACATGTATTATGTTTCCGGTTAATACAATTCTAGCATGAATAATAAACATTTATCATGATATAAGGAAATAAATAATAACTTTATTATTGACTCTAGGGCATATTTCCATCACATATAACTATTATACCTTTGTCTAAAGAACCGTTCTTCTTATCTGCTAAGTACTTCTTACAGTTCCGCTTCCAATGACCTTTCTGTTTGAAGTAGAAACATCTAGTCTCTTCATTGGCTCCGCCCTTGTTCTTCTTCTGGGAGGCGGTCTTACCAGCACCAGTAGATTTTTTCTTGGACTTGCCCTTCTTGAAACCGGTAGTCTTGTTGACCATCAACACTTCTTTGTTCTTCTACATCCCAGCTTCCGCAGTTTTGAGCATAGCAAACAACTCGTTTGCACATTTCTCCATCCCATTGATGTTGTAATTCATGATCAAACCATCGTAAGATGGGGTAGTGAAGCAAGAACAATCTTTGTACCGAGTGTTGGCTGAATTCCAAATTCCAGTGAAGCAAGCCTATCAACATAGCTAGCAAGCTTCACAATATGCTCACTCATTGAGGAACCTTCCTTCATCTTGCATTCTACCAGGGCCTTGGTTAATTCAAACCATTCGGTCCTTGCCTTCTTGTACAGAACTTTCAGTGACCCAATTACGAATTGAGTGGTGGATCGTTCAAAATGCTTCTGTAGTTCAGGATCCATGCAAGTTAACATGAGGCATTATACTAACGCATAGTCATCACTACGAGTAGCATGAGCAGCAACTTTTTCTGGTACAACATCCTTTAAAGGAGCTTCACCTAGGGGTTGATCCAGCATGTACTCCTTCTTAGCACTCCTGAGAACAAATCTCAAGTTTCGGATCCAATCCGCATAGTTCCCACCATTTGCAGCCAACTTTTCTTTCTCAAGCATAGGGGCTAAGTTGAACATATTACGAGCTATCTACAACAACAAACACATAAATAAATTTAGACAAAATTAATAATTAATTGTAGAACTAATGTATAAACAAGTTTAATATAAAGTGCACTCCCACCCAAATTAATATCTCTCATAATTAATTATGAGTGATTCAAGATCCAAGTCTAGTTCTCAGCCATTGATATGTGCATCACTGATGACGGAAATTTGACCAGTGGCCAAGATTTTGCCGATCATATCTCCATACGACTCTTGTTCATCTTTCGATGCTTTATTCTCCGAGCTCAGAACTATTCTGCCAGAACTTCAAGACAACCTAGTACAATCTGCATGTATGGTCTGACCATCGCTGCCTTACACCCAAAAATCCGTTTGTACTCATGTGAACATGACGCACTCCGGATCGTTAAGTGTTATAGATGGTTGCTACACTGGGAAGAGCACCTTTTGACTTGATATTTTAGTGAGATCACCCTAATAATTGACTAACTTATCTCACGAGTTCTCGAGTTTTGTGTGCATGAAGTTTTTAAGATTTAGGGAAACCGCGATATGAAAGGAATTAAGGAGACACAAAAGCTCAAGTTTGGGGATGCCCAAGGCATCCCAAGTTAATATTTCAAGAAGTCTCAAGCATCTAAGCTTGGGGATGACCCGGTTGGCATCCCACCTTTCTTCTTCAACAACTATCGGTCAATTGGTTCAGCCTAAGTTTTTGCTTCTTCACATGATATGTGCTATCCTTGCAATGTAATTTTATTTTGTTTTGCTTGTTGTTTGAATAAAGTACTTAAGATCTAAAAAAAATTATGAGAAGGAGTCTTCACATAGTTACATAATTATTCGACTACTCATTGGATCTTCACTTATATATTTTGGAGTAGTTTGTCATTTGCTCTAGTGCTTCACTTATATCTTTTTAGAGCACGGTGGTAGTTTTATTTTGAAGAAATTATTGAACTCTCATGCTTCACTTATATCATTTTGAGAGTCTCTCTAAACAGCATGGTAATTTGCTTTGGTTATGAATTTAGTCCTAATATGATAGGCATCCAAGAGGGATATAATAAAAACTTTCATATTAAGTGCATTGAATACTATGAGAAGTTTGATTCCTTATCATTGTTTTGTGATATAAAGATGGTGATATTAGAGTCATGCTAGTGAGTAATTCTGGATTGTAGAAATACTTGTGTTAAAGTTTGTGATTCCCATAGCATGCACGTATGGTGAACCGTTATGTAACGAAGTCGGAGCATGATTTATTTATTGATTGTCTTCCTTATGCGTGGCGGTCGGGGACGTGCGATGGTATTTTCCTACCAATCTATCCCCCTAGGAGCATGCGCGTAATACTTTTTTTCGATAACTAATAGATTTTTGCAATAAGTATGTCGGGACCCCGATTCTAAGTCACACCGATCTAGCATGTAACACCTCATATCACTTTGCGGCCTCACGCACGGTATCCACACAGGTGTCGCCTTACCATGGCCCGGGACCGTTTGCACCTTTTGGCTCACGTATATGATAGTGTCGCTAGCATCCATATGACAGAGAACCCGGGCCGACATGGCTAGTCGTGAACCCAAAGCGGCACAGACCTATGGAGACAGGCATACATGAATCACATCGAGCATGTCGGTCAACAGCGTATGAATCCGGGCTGTAGCACTGGGCTAACAGGACTCCGGAAGTCACCACGTGACATTTCCCTGAAGGGACAGACATAGGAACAAAGTGGAACACATGCCGGCCAGTCAAGTGTTCTGAGCAGTAGTGCTGGGCTAGCAGGACTCCGGTGAACCGGGCTGTAGCGGACTACTATGGCTCAAGGAAGCACCAAACTACATTTCCCCATAAGAGAGGCTGCCAAGGATAAACAACTAGATTGTCGGATCCCACACATAGCAATACACGTCACACGTACGCATAACATGCAAGTATGTGCTGTACAACATGGCATCACAACATAACGCAACTCATATAGATAAAGGCTCAGAAGAGCCACATAGCATCAATACAAACAGGGGTCACATGACCCATCATTTAGAGCATACAAGCAATGGAAGCATTACATGTCTGAGTACAGACAACTACAAAAGAAAAAGGCCGAGAAGCCTGACTATCTACAAGTCCACCCAAGGGTGCAAGATCATAGCTGAGGTAACAAGCTACTCGTCGAAGTCCAAGCGATACTACTAGTGAGACAGATATCTCACCTGCAAAACATAAATAAAGCAACGTGAGTACAAAGGTACTCAGCAAGACTTACATCAGATACTATCATACATGCATTTGTATCAAGAAGGTAATGTTGGGTTTAGTTGCAGCAAGCCAGCTTTGACTCAGTAGCTGTCCTGTTCTACGACAATGAGAAACTTCTTTGAGGGGAGGCAGCGCACACGAGTCCACTAATCACCACATCAATACACTACCATGGATTCATCCCCGTCTCTCCTACGAGAAGGCCATCCATAGCACTCACACTTGTCTTGAGCATTTTAGAGTATCCACTTCAAGTTGTCTATGTACCACGTAAGCATCCAAGAAGTCCATAACCGAGGACACGGCTATTCGAATAGATCATGATAACCCTGCAGGGGTGTAGTTCTTCACACACGCTCTCACCACTTATCACCATATACACTTCATGTATCTCGGCAACCTTCAAGCGGAAGCCTGGCGAGGGTGTCGGCCACGACCTAACTAACCACACAAGACTCTAGTCCAGGTTTATCGCCTATTCGGGTTACATCTGCAAGGAGATCCGGCCGGGGTGTCGCTCACGGCCCCAAACGATGTGTACAGGGTTCCCGAGCCCACCATCCGGGTGCCACTCGGTACACTGGGCCACGGTGCCTAGTCTGTCCCAAGTCCACCCTGACGGGTGCCACTCGGTAGAAAAATAGCACTACCTACAAACACCAGAAACTAGTTGCAACTCCTGGACAGAGATCAAGTTGGTTAATAAGTCGAGAGGGGTCGAGTTACCGGAACCGAATGTGTGGTAGTAGCTAGTCATTGGACAACTTACACACAACTCGGTTCTTAAGGACGGTCCAAATGAGACAACCCACCATGTACTCCTACATGGCCTCTCACCACTACCTTTACCAAATCGTGTTCACACGCTTAACTCTCGGCATCAGAACATAGCATAACACTCCAATCCATTCCCAATGAATCAGACCTGACACAACTCTAAGCAATAGCAGGCATGGCATGGTAGAAGCATAACATGGCTCAATCAACTCCTACACATGCTAGTGGGTTTCAACTATTTACTGTGGCAATGACAAGTCATGCAGAGGAATGGGTTCAACTACCGCAACATAAAGTAGCAGTTGAATCGTTGTTGTCCTAATGCAATAAAAGAGAGTAGGAGCGAGAGAGTGGGATTGTATCAGAATGAACAAGGGGGTTTTGCTTGCCTGGTAGATCAACAAGGGGCACTGCTCCTCAGACAAGTACTCTGGATCGGTCTCCGGAGCAGGACCTATCGAGAAGGAACTGTGTCAGCAATCAATACACAATCATATGCAACAATATGATGCATGAATGTGGCATGAATATGTGATGTTGTTTGAGGTAATGCATCTAGCATTTATTTGGTTGAAGTCCATTTGAACGAATGGTTCAAATGCAACTCCAAAATAAGCTCTTATAAATGCCATTCATGTGTTTTCATATATACAACATGTATAGGTTGGTTTTTCATGCAAGAAAATGGTACATATGGATAGATTGAATTTTTCTGATCATTTTTCATATATAAATTATTTCAATCTGAGCTACGGTTGAATTTCTATGAATTTTTGAAGTTTTGAACACTTTCTGGAATTTCCTGATTAATTTTAAACCAGAAAATGAAATATTGCGTCACCATGACGTCATGCCTGTGTCAGCGAGTCCACGTGGCTGACCGGGTCAAACCTGACGTGTGGGGTCCACACGTCAGTGACTCAGTTAGTTAACAGAGGAGTTATTCCTAATCTAATTTAGATTAGTGGCTATGGGGCCCATTGTCAGTCTCTAGGGGGGTAGTTAGTGCCTAACTACGATGCCACGTCAGCCCGCCGGAGTTCTGGCCGACGGTGACCAATAGCGCGGCGGCGACTCGCCGGAATTGTGCTACGAGCGGCGTCTGGACGCGCGAAGACCACCGGGGCGTAGCCCGTCGTCGTCCGCATCCAGGGGAGCTGGTGGGAGGCTGCGGGGGCGCCGGAGCTCGCCGGAGCGGGGCTCGAGGCGGCGGCCGGAGTTCGGCTCCGGGTGAAAACAGGCTGCGGGGCACGGTAGGGCGAACCCGCGAGTGCTACGGGTTCCTGGGAACGCGCTGAGTGCGTTTATGGGTTCGGACGCGAGCGGCGGTGGCTAGAACGACGGCGGTGACATGCGCGGTGGAGCCGAGCTCTCGGCCATGGCGGAGATGCGTCCTGGAGCTCACGAACGCGAGGGAGAAGAGAGGGGTTCGGCGCGGAAGCTCACAGCGATCACGTTGAAGAGGTCAGCGGCTCCGGGGGAGGTCCGGTGCGGGCGGAACGGCGAAGCCGATCTCCGGCGTCCGGAGGAAGAAGACGATGGCGGGGACGGTGCTATGGGGCTTCCGGCATCACGTAGGTTGGTGGAGACGGAGAGGAAGGCGCGGCGGTTCTTCTGGAAGCATCGAAGAGGCGAGGGGTGGACGAGGGCCGCGGCAACGGCGAGCCGTGGCGACGGAGCCGTTCGGGGGGTGAGAGAGAGGGATCCAGGGGAGGAGGGAGAGCGAGAGGGAGTGAGAGAGGGCCGAGGGAAGTGCGTGGCGTCGTCGGGGGCCTCCAGCAGCGAGCGGGGAAGTAGGAGGTGGCCAGCGCGTGCACGCGCGCCTCCTGGCGCCAGGAGGACGACGACTGGCGTCGGCAGGAGGTGGGCTGGGCCAGCCTGCTGGGTCTGGGCAGATGGGCCGCCAGGTTAGTTGGCCCAGGTAAGCTCCTTCTCCCCTTGTTCCTGTTTTGTTTCTGTTTTCTAATTTTCTGACATTTGTTTCTGATTTAGTAAAATACTAAACCAGTTTATTTTCTTCTGTCAATTTTTGTAGGAACTATTTGGATTTCTCCAAAACTCCCCATCAATTTACAGAATTTTTGGACATATATTATATATATAAATATATATATATCCGAAGCAAATAATTATGCCTTAATTCCAAATGGCCAAAATAAATATTTCTGAGCTCCTGAAAATATTTGTTAGAATTTTAACTCTGACCAATATTTTCATAGAGCAACATGAACATTTTCTTGGACCCTTTTCGAGCAATTTTTATCTGGGTTATTTCCAGAAATAATTTCTGAGGGTTTCACAAATCCCCATTTCAAATTTAAATGGAATTTAAACATGATGCACACATGACTAGCTTTCCTTGAGCATACCAGAACTAGGGATGTGACAACTCGGCCCCACTTGAAAGAATCTCGTCCCGAGATTCAGGAGTCGGTGGAAAGAAAGCGGGGTACTCAAGTCGAAGATGATCTTCACGCTCCCAGGTAGCTTCTCTCTCAGAATGATGAGACCACTGAACCTTGAGAAACTTGATGTTATGACGTCGAGTGACACGCTCTGCTTGATCCAGAATGCGGACGAGGTACTCTCGATAAGTGATGTTATCTTGGAGATCAAGCGTTTTGTGGTCCACTCCGCGGAGGGGATCCGAGAAGCAATGCCTGAGTTGAGAAACGTGGAAGACATCATGTACTCGGGAAATATGTGGGGGTAGTTCCAACTGGTAGGAAACCTCTCCCCGTTTAGCAAGAATGCGAAAAGGACCAATGTAACGAGGAGCCAACTTGCCCTTGACACCGAATCGATGGGTACCCTTCAAAGGGGTAACCCGAAGGTAAGCTTTGTTGCCAACTTCATAAGCCACTTCCTTATGACTACGGTCATACTGGCTCTTTTGACGAGATTGGGATGTTTTCAAATTCTCACGAATGATGCGAACTTGCTCTTCTGCCTCCTGGATCATATCCGGTCCAAAGAATTGTCTTTCACCGATTTCTGACCAGTTCAAAGGTGTTCGACATCTTCGTCCATACAAAACCTCAAAAGGAGCTTTCTTGAGGCTGGATTGGTAACTATTGTTATAAGCAAACTCGGCAAAGGGAAGACACTTCTCCCAATCCATACCGAATGAGATAACACAAGCTCTAAGCATGTCTTCGAGAATTTGGTTGACCCTTTCCACCTGACCACTTGATTGAGGGTGGAAAGCGGTATTGAAGGAAAGATGGGTGCCCATGGCAATTTGGAAACTCTCCCAGAAATGAGAAGTGAAGAGACTACCACGGTCTGAATTGATCTCTAGTGGGACACCATGAAGTGACACTATTCGAGAAATATATAAGTCAGCGATCTGACTACCAGTGATACTCTCTCGAACAGGTAGGAAGTGAGCCACTTTGGAAAGACGATCAATGACTACGAAGATGGCATTATTCCCTCTCTTGGTCCTGGGAAAGCCGGTGATGAAGTCCATACCAACTTTATCCCATTTCCATTCAAGAATAGCTAAAGGCTGAAGGGTGCCAGCAGGTCTCTGATGCTCTGCCTTCACGCGACGACGAACATCACAGTTAGCAATAAACTGAGCGATTTCTCTCTTCATCCTAGTACACCAGAACCTCTGGCATAGGTCCTGATACATCTTAGTACTACTGGGATGAATCGTGAGAGGAGATTCATGCACCTCCTTAAGGATTAATTTCTGAAGATGCTGCTTCTTGGGGACCACCAGGCGATTCCCGAAGAAAACAACACCCCGATCATCTATAGAGAAACTACCAGCAATGCCCTTGGCAATGTTTCTCTTGATCCGGGTAATCCCTGTATCATGCCTATGGGCTGCTATGATATGATCCACAAGAGTAGGCTTTGCCACCAAGGTAGAAAGGAATCCGTGAGGAGCAATGTGACGGTTAAGCTTACAGAATTACTCATGAAGAAGTGGTTGGCCCTGCTGCAACATGAGATTGTTGCAATAGGACTTACGACTTAGCGCATCAGCCATGACATTCCCCTTGCCCGGGGTGTAGGTAATCCCTAAGTCGTAATCTGAGATCAACTCCAACCAACTTCTTTGCCTAAGGTTCAAATCTGGTTGGGTGAAGATATACTTGATTCTCTGGTGGTCAGTGTAAATCTTGCAACGTTTACCGAGAAGGTAATGTCGCCATGTCTTAAGTGCATAGATTACGGCTGCAAGCTCTAGATCATGTGTAGGATAATTATCCTCATGTGGATGCAACTGTCGAGATGCATAGGCAATCACATGGCGATCCTGCATAAGAATGCAACCTAGTCCCTGTCGTGAGGCATCACAATAGATAACGAAGTCCTTAGTGAAATCCGGTGGCACAAGTATGGGAGCGGAAGTCAGGCGTCTTTTCAGTTCCTGAAAACTGTGCTCACACTGTGGGGACCACTCATTTTTATCTTTCTTCAGAAGTTCCGTGAGAGGTTTGGCCACTTTGGAGAAGTTCTCAATGAAGCGGCGACAATAACTGGCTAGGCCAAGGAAACTCCTAACTTGTTTAACTGTTTTAGGTGGAGTCCAATCAAGAACGGCCTGAACTCTCTCGGGATTGACAGCAATGCCCTTACCGGTGATCACGTGGCCTAGGTAGGTCACTTCTGGCAACCAAAATTCGCACGTGGAGAACTTGGCATAAAGGCGGTGCTCTCTGAGTTTTTCTAGCACAAGTCTAAGATGTTCAGCATGATCTTCCTCGTTCTTCGAGTAAATAAGAATATCATCGAGGTAAACCACGACGAACTTATCTAAGTACTCCATGAAGATCGAGTTCATTAAGCGGGAGAATGTAGCTGGAGCATTGGTTAGACCAAAGGACATGACGGTGTACTCATACTGACCATAACGAGTGACAAAAGCCGTCTTAGGAATGTCCCCATTTCTGATCTTGATTTGGTGGTAGCCTAACCTCAAATCCATCTTGGAAAAGACTGAGGATCCAGCGAGCTGATCATACAGATCGTTGATCCTGGGGAGCGGATACTTGTTCTTTATCGTGACCAAATTAACGGGACGATAATCTATGACCATCCGGTCCGTACCATCCTTCTTCTTGACAAAGAGGACGGGGCAAGCCCAGGGAGAAGAACTAGGACGGATGAAACCCTTTTGCAAGGATTCATCGAGTTGTTTCTTAGGCTCAACTAGTTCTAAGGGTGCCATCTTGTAAGGTCTCCTAGAGATTGGAGCGGTTCCTGGGATAAGATCTATGACAAACTCTACATCTTTGTCAGGTGGAATACCTGGCAGTTCCTCTGGAAAGACATCCGGAAAGTCACGGACTACCGGGATATCTTCAAGGTCTGGAAGAGGGCTGGCATTAAGAGAATAGAGTTGACGCTTTGCAACTCTGGTGGAGACAATGACTATCTTGCCAGATGGATGTGTGAGCTGAACAGACCTGGTGTAACAATCAATCTTGGCATAATGAGCTTTCATCCAGTCCATACCCAAGATGATGTTAATATCTATAGACTTGAGGGCTATAAGTGATGCAAGGAATACAAGTCTATCAACAAGGATTTCACTACCATGGCTTATTCTGGTAGTTTGCCATCTAGACCCTGTAGTTTGGATTTCAAGTGGAGTTGGCATATCACAAAATGACATGTCGTGCAAACGAGCATAGCCTTCAGAGATGAAGGAGTGAGATGCTCCGGTATCGAACAGAACCGAAGCTGGATGGCAATTGACAAGGAGGGTACCAAGAACGACATCCGGATCATCATGAGTGTCTTTAGCTGTGACGTGATGCACACATCCACGTTCAGTCGGAGCTGACTTGACACTAATCATCTTGCGTGATGGCTTACCACGGCCAACAGACTTCTCAGGCTGGGGTGGAGCATAGTTGGTTTGAGAGCAGTCACGTGCATAGTGTCCTGGCTCTCCCCATGTGAAACAAGTCCCTGAAGTAGGACGTGGACCCGCTTTGACAAGCGGTCTACCAATAGGCCTGGGTGGAGCATACTGCTGAACTGGGTGAGGTGCCACACAAGATGGCCTTGGTGTATAACCGGGTGGAAGAGCAGAGTTCGGGACCCAAATCCGGCGTTCTGTGAAGTAGAACCGGAAGAAGAACCCAAATCACGGGTGTGCTTACGAGACTCCTCGTAAGTGAGTTGAGTTGTTTCTGCGTTAATGGCCTTGTTCACAAGAGCCTGGAATGTGTTGCAATGATGCAAGTGGAGATCACGACACAACTTGGGGTTGAGACCCTTCCGGAACCTAGCCTGCTTCTTGGCGTCCGTGGACACCTCTTCTGTAGCATAGCGTGCGAGGTTCTCAAACTCTCTACTGTAAGCATCAACAACCATCTTACTCTGAGTGAAACTACAGAACTCTTCTCTCTTGCGGTCAATGTGATGATCACGAAAAGCCTCAGTGAAATCTCTCCAGGTGGTTATCTGGCCAGCTGGAAGCATAGCCTCATAGTTCTACCACCAAATACTAGCAGGACCTTCCAGATGATAAGCAGCGTAGGTGACCTTGTCACTTTCAGCTACATTCGTAGAACGCAGCTTGTGTGTGATACTACGGAGCCAGTCATCTGCATCGAGTGGTTCAATGGAATGATGGAAGGTAGGTGGTTTCAGACCAATGTAATCATAGATGGACGCTGACTCTTTGTGCTGATGGGAGGTGTTCTCCTCAATACGTGCTAACAAGTGGTTAGACTCTCGCTTGTTCTTCTCAACCTCTAACATGAACTCTGCCAACGAAGACTGGTCGGGAGGATCCTCATCCCTACCATCTCTGTGGTTCCGGCTGCGGGCAGCAGAACTTCGGTTAACCGGCAACATCCTGATGAACCAACCAAGGAAACGAGGATGGATTCAGCATCATCATAAGGATGTAGATTATAGTACGAGAAAAATACTATCTCTTGAACTCCTAGGAAAATTCCGGCAACATAACGGCAGTAAAATTCTCAAAATGAGACATCCTGCAAATGATGGGGTAGCATCAAACTCAACAACATCACCCAAGGTTCTGAGATATTACTAAACAGACTACACCGGAGGTACTCAAACTGGGATATGACTAAGACCAACCAAACTTTAGAGACTATGGAGTAGTAACACGTGATCCTAATAGACGGAAGAGAAAGCCTAGTTCCTTAACCCCGTAGGAAAGATAGGATGACTTAGATCAGAAGGCATGAGGTATAAGGAGTAAAAAGAGCCTTACGTTACCTTCCATAATCAATTCCCCTACATAACTAAAGAATTTCTAGACTCAACTTCGACCAGGTTGGCTTGGAAATCCTACAGGCAGTCAGGCTCTGATACTAAAGCTGTCGGGACCCCGATTCTAAGTCACACCGATCTAGCATGTAACACCTCATATCACTTTGCGGCCTCACGCACGGTATCCCCACGGGTGTCGCCTTACCATGGCCCGGGACCGTTTGCGCCTTTTGGCTCACGTATATGATAGTGTCGCTAGCATCCATATGACAGAGAACCCGGGCCGACATGGCTAGTCGTGAACCCAAAGCGGCACAGACCTATGGAGACAGGCATACATGAATCACACCGAGCATGTCGGTCAACAGCGAACGAATCCGGGCTGTAGCACTGGGCTAACAGGACTCCAAAAGTCACCGCGTGACATTTCCCCGAAGGGACAGACATAGGAACGAAGTGGAACACATGCCGGCCAGTCAAGTGTTCTGAGCAGTAGTGCTGGGCTAGCAGGACTCCGGTGAACCGGGCTGTAGCAGACTACTATGGCTCAAGGAAGCACCAGACTACATTTCCCCATAAGAGAGGCTGCCAAGGATAAACAACTAGATTGTCGGATCCCACACATAGCAATACACGTCACACGTACGCATAACATGCAAGTATGTGCTGTACAACATGGCATTACAACATAACACAACTCATATAGATAAAGGCTCAGAAGAGCCACATAGCATCAATACAAACAGGGGTCACATGACCCATCATTCAGAGCATACAAGCAACGGAAGCATTACATGTCTGAGTATAGACAACTACAAAAGAAAAAGGCTGAGAAGCCTGACTATCTACAAGTCCACCCAAGGGTGCAAGATCGTAGCTGAGGTAACAAGCTACTCGTCAAAGTCCAAGCGGTACTACTAGTGAGACATATATCTCACCTGCAAAACATAAATAAAGCAACGTGAGTACAAAGGTAATCAGCAAGACTTACATCAGATACTATCATACATGCATTTGTATCAAGAAGGTAATGTGGGGTTTAGTTGCAGCAAGCCATTTTTGACTCAGTGGCTATCCTGTTCTACGACAATGAGAAACTTCTTTGAGGGGAGGCAGCGCACACGAGTCCACTAATCACCACATCAATACACTACCATGGATTCATCCCCGTCTCTCCTACGAGAAGGCCATCCATAGCACTCACACTTGTCTTGAGCATTTTAGAGTATCCACTTCAAGTTGTCTATGTACCATGTAAGCATCCAAGAAGTCCATAACCGAGGACACGGCTATTCGAATAGATCATGATAACCCTGCAGGGGTGTACTTCTTCACACACGCTCTCACCACTTATCACCATATACACTTCATGTATCTCGGCAACCTTCAAGCGGAAGCCTGGCGAGGGTGTCGGCCACGACCTAACTAACCACACAAGACTCTAGTCCAGGTTTATCGCCTATTCGGGTTCCATCCGCAAGGAGATCCGGCCGGGGTGTCGCTCACGGCCCCAAACGATGTGTACAGGGTTCCCGAGCGCACCATCCGGGTGCCACTCGGTACACCGGGCCACGGTGCCTAGTCTGTCCCAAGTCCACCCTGCCGGGTGCCACTCGGTAGAAAAATAGCACTACCTACAAACACCAGAAACTAGTTGCAACTCCTGGACAGAGATCAAGTTGGTTAATAAGTCGAGAGGGGTCGAGTTACCGGAACCCAATGTGTGGTAGTAGCTAGTCATTGGACAACTTACACACAACTCGGTTCTTAAGGATGGTCCCAATGAGACAACCCACCATGTACTCCTACATGGCCTCTGACCGCTACCTTTACCAAATCGTGTTCACACGCTTAACTCTCGGCATCAGAACATAGCGTAACACTCCAATCCATTCCCAATGAATCAGACCTGACACAACTCTAAGCAATAGCAGGCATGGCATGGTAGAAGCATAACATGGCTCAATCAACTCCTACACATGCTAGTGGGTTTCAAGTATTTACTGTGGCAATGACAGGTCATGCAGAGGAATGGGTTCAACTACCGCAGCATAAAGTAGCAATTGAATCGTTGTTGTCCTAATGCAATAAAAGAGAGTAGGAGCGAGAGAGTGGGATTGTATCAGAATGAACAAGGGGGTTTTGCTTGCCTGGTAGATCAACAAAGGGCACTGCTCCTCAGACGGGTACTCTGGATCGGTCTCCGGAACAGGACCTATCGAGAAGGAACGGTGTCGGCAATCAATACACAATCATATGCAACAATATGATGCATGAATGTCGCATGAATATGTGATGTTGTTTGAGGTAATGCATCTAGCATTTATTTGGTTGAAGTCCATTTGAACCAAAGGTTCAAATGCAACTCCAAAATAAGCTCTTATAAATGCCATTCATGTGTTTTCATATATACAACATGTATAGGTTGGTTTTTCATACATGAAAATGGTACAGATGGATAGATTGAATTTTTCTGATCATTTTTCATATATAAATTATTTCAATCTGAGCTACGGTTGAATTTCTATGAATTTTTGAAGTTTTGAACACTTTCTGGAATTTCCTGATTAATTTTAAACCATAAAATGAAATATTGCGTCAGCATGACGTCATGCCTGCCTCAGCGAGTCAACGTGGCTGACCGGGTCAAACCTGACGTGTGGGGTCCACACGTCAGTGACTCAGTTAGTTAACAGAGGAGTTATTCCTAATCTAATTTAGATTAGTGGCTATGGGGCCCACTATCAGTCTCTAGGGGGGTAGTTAGTGCCTAACTACGATGCCATGTCAGCCCGCCGGAGTTCTGGCCGACGGCGACCAATAGCGCGGCGGCGACTCGCCGGAATTGTGCTACGAGCGGCGTCTGGACGCGCGAAGACCACCTGGGCGTAGCCCGTCGTCGTCCGCATCCAGGGGAGCTGGTGGGAGGCTGCGGGGGCGCCGGAGCTCACCGGAGCGGGGCTCGAGGCAGCGGCCGGAGTTCGGCTCCGGGCAAAAACAGGCTGCGGGGCACGGTAGGGCGAACCCGCGAGTGCTACGGGTTCCTGGGAACGCGCTGAGTGCGTTTATGGGTTCGGACGCGAGCGGCAGTGTCTAGAACGACGGCGGTGACATGCGCGGCGGAGCCAAGCTCTCCGCCATGGCGGAGATGCGTCCTGGAGCTCGCGAACACGAGGGAGAAGAGAGGGGTTCGGCGCGGAAGCTCACAACGATCACGTTGAAGAGGTCAGCGGCTCGGGGGGAGGTCCGGTGCGGGTGGAACGGCGAAGCCGATTGCCGGCGTCCGAAGGAAGAAGACGACGGCGGGGACGGTGCTACGGGGCTTCCGGCGTCACGTAGGTTGGTGGAGACGAAGAGGAAGGTGCGGCGGTTCTTCTGGAAGCATCGAAGAGGCGAGGGGTGGACGAGGGCCGCGGCAACGGCAAGCCGTGGCGACGGAGGCGTTCGGGGGGTGAGAGAGAGGGATCCAGGGGAGGAGGGAGAGCGAGAGGGAGTGAGAGTGGGCCGAGGGAAGTGCGTGGCGTCGTCGGGGGCCTCCAGCAGCATGCGGGGAAGCAGGAGGTGGCCGGCGTGTGCTCGCGCGCGGCGAGCGCATGCCTCTCATCCTCCTGGCGCCAGGAGGACGATGACTGGCATCGGCAGGAGGTGGGCTGGGCCAGCTTGCTGGGTCTAGGCAGATGGGCCGCCAGGTTAATTAGCCCAGGTAAGCTCCTTCTCCCCTTGTTCCTATTTTGTTTCTGTTTTCTAATTTTCTGACATTTGTTTCTGATTTAGTAAAATACTAAACCAGTTTATTTTCTTCTGTCAATTTTTGTAGGAACTATTATGATTGCTCCAAAACTCTGTCGGATTTCGGGTTCCGGCAGACCTTTAAGGTTCGAACACTAGGGTGCGCGCGGAGATTACGCCTTCTACCTCTCCGTCTCACAAAGATCTAAACTACTGAAAGAACTGCACAAGGGACACAAGGTTTATACTGGTTCGGGCCACCGTTGTGGTGTAATACCCTACTCCAGTGTGCGGTGGGTGGATTGCCTCTTGGGGCTGATGATGATGAACAATACAAGGAAGAACAGCCTCGCGAGGGTCTGTTCTTGGCTGGGGCGATGAACTGCTAGGAGGAGTTCAGCCACCTTTCTCTCTGTCTCTATGCCCCCAATCTCTAATTGCTCGACCGTCGTCTCTCTCTATCTCTCTAGCCAACCGATCGAACTCATCCCTTGCTATGTGGGTGGCTGGTCCTATTTATAGCGGCCCTGGTCCTCTTCCCAAATATTGAGCGTGAAGGGAGCCAACAATGGCGGGCTAATTTGAAGGGGGGCAGCAAGTATCAACTATCCTGACAAAAGCAGTCTTCGCCTGCGCAAAGCTCTGGTGATGACGCCGTCTTGGGGTCCATGGTGACCTCCATCTCGTAGTCCTCCTGGCCTTGGTCTCGTTGCACCGAAATGGCAACCTTTGCCTGATGCCTCGGTACTCCGCGGCTGCGCTTGTTCCCTTTGCACCAAAGAGGAAAGGAGGATGCTGCGCGGGCTGGCGCCCGCCTGGCACCCCGAGTCGTCACGGCTTGCGTCACGGGCACCTCGCGAGGTACCCCGCCTTGATCTCTCCACCTCCTCATGAGCCAGCCTGACGAGGCCGTGCCTAAGGAAGGTCCGTGTCATCCGCCCTGCGAGGCTTGGCCCCTCGCGAGGGTCTTGAGTCTTGTGTTGGTGAAGATGGGTCATGCTGGGCCCCCTTTTGAGCCATGCCGCAGGCCGCAGGCAGGCAAGTCTGGGGACCCCCGTTCCCAGAACGCCGACAGTAGCCCCCGGGCCCAAGGCGCGCCCGGGCTTGGCCGTGCCGCGAGGTGGAAGGGCAAGGGCGAAGCGCCGCGGGCCCTAACAGCCTGCGGCCTTGGGCGCTGCGTGGCAGCTGATTGGACGTGGGTGGCACTGTTCCCACAGGCCCCCTTATTCTGCGCCCCGCTAGGTGGACTTGCAGTTGTACACAGCCGCTCCCCTTCCTATTGCTCGGGCGTCCCCTGTTCTTCCTTCCTTCGAACGCCAGCTCCTGCTTCCAATCCAATCTCGAATCTTCCCCCTCCTTCCTATCGCCATGGCTCCGACGAAGAAGGAGAGTGGGAAGAAACCCGTGCCTCCGCCTTGTGTGCCGCCATCGGTGGCCCCCACCGTCGGCCAGTCGGCCATACTTGATCGAGAGTGCCTGGGCAAGGTCAGCTTGGCTCTGTCCACCATCTTCAATGAGTGCGGGAGGATGACGGCCTGGCCCGCGCCCCACTTCTCCATCAACAGGATCGCTACCGAGGTCCCATGCTTTGAAGACGCCCTGTGGGCGGGTCTGGTTCCCCCCTTCTTTGATTTCGTCAACGCCGTGCTCTCCCATTATCAGATCCACATGATGCACCTAAGTCCTGAGTCCATCACCCTCCTTTCGGTCTTCGCCTTCGTTTGCGAAGCCATGGTGGGCATCCCTCCTTTGGTTGCCTTGCTGCACCACTTCTTCTTGCTGCATCTCATTGACCCTACCCAATGCTGGGCGTGCGTGAGCTTCGCTGCCGAGCCTGAGACTGCGGCCTCTGGGATTGACTTCAAGCTCCCCCTGCCCGCAGTTGGGTTCCATGAGCGGTGGCTGTATGTGGACGCAGGGGTGCCCAGCCCCCTGCTATCGGAGCCGACCTCGCCTGCTGTCGCCAGTTCGGGTTGGGACCAGGGGACGCTCGTGAGCCCCCGTCTCGTCTTCGTCTGGAGCCGCTTCGCGCTCCTGAGGAAGCTCGGCGTGACAACGCCCAAGGTGGTGAAGGAGTTTCTGCTATGCCGTGTGGCTCCTCTTCAACGCCACTCTCGCCGAATGTGGGCCTTCTGTGGGCGCGAGGATAACTTGAGGCTCCAGGAAGAGGACCTGGCTCCTGAGGTGCTGAAGTCGGTGCTCTTGGCCTTGGCCGGGGACCCCAACCCCGGCAGCGTCCGGCAGGGAGGGGCCTTGCTGTATCTCTGCCAGAGCAGGGTCGACTTCATGAAGCAGATGCCCGTCTTTGATGTGTGGGGGCTGCACCCCGCCGGCCTCGAGGGACATCGCGAGAATCCGATGGTGGTGAATGCCCTTCCAATCGGCCAAGGCGTCTCCTCCTCAAGTGGCGGAGCAGGGAGGCAGGAGGCGCCGGAGGACGAGAGGGCTCCTGATGAGGCGACAGCGCCGCGTGACGCTCTCGAGGGGACAACTCCTGGGATCGGTGCTGCTGAAGCTGAGGGTGGCAAGCAGCCGCCCCCAGCGTCTGGGGCTGAGGCTCCAGAGGCCTCAGCCGCGTCTTCTGGCGAGGTGATGGGCGGCACGCGCCAGGCAAGCGCCCCTGACGCGGATCGCTCCGATGCTCCGTCTTCGTCGCAGGTTGATCCTTGCGCTCTTCTCTTGGGCCGCTTCTGCGTGGACTTTGAGGCCCTCCGGAGGAAAAGGGAGGCCCTGGGTGATGACATCCCTTGTCGCGTGCTGAAGCGCAGGAAGTACTTTGCCACTGACGAGTGAGTCTTCTCCCTTCCTGGCTCCTGACCCTCGTGTTGCTTTCACTAATCCTTGCTCTGCAGGCCCCTTTCGGCCGAGCCCACGGAAGTAGCCGGGGTGCCGCCTCCTTTGGCTTCGCCTCCTCTTCCGTCTTCAAGTGCTCCGGACAGCTCTGCCCTTGTGGTGAGGGTGACTGAAGGGGTGGACCATCCCAAGGTGCACCACGGCCCTTCAGTCCCCCCAATTTTCCTTCGCGGGCCCTTTCGTGGCATAGCCAGCCTGCCGTGGGCTTCTCGTCTGGTCGCGGATTGCGACTGGTTGAGGCACCCCCTGCGCCCTTCATCTGGAGATGGCCTGGCTCCAGGCTGGGCTTCTGGTGCGGCGCGCCCGACCGTCGCGAGGGTGGCAGCCCCCAGCCCCCTGCCCGGAGGGGGAACGATGATTCGCGGCTCACGGTGCTTGCTTGGGGCAGATGATGGCGTGGAAGATGTGCTTGAGCGCGCCTGGGAGCGCCGCGCTCGCCGCCAAGGGTTCCTTCGAAGGGAGACTGACGCGGTGAACCTGCTTGGGGGAGGAACTTGCTGATGAAGACGCACGCCTGGAGGCCAAGGGCCTGCGCCTGGCTGCAGGGAGGCGTGAGTTGGAGGCCGCCATCGTCCTCGCGTGCCGTCAGCATGATCTTGATGATGAAGAGGCGAACGCGTCGCTAGAGGCCGCCCGGGTGGCCCGATCCCAGGCTGCCGAGGAGGCCTAGAGAGCTGACCGGCGGCGAGAGGCGGTGGAGGAGCGGGCTCGGGAACTTCTGGCCTGGTGCCACTCACTAGAGGAGCAAGCGGAGCTACGCGAGTCGGCCCTTGCATCGATGAGGGTGGCCTCCGGCGACCCAGCTGAGCTCCTGAAGCGTGAAGAAGCGTTGACTCTGGAAGCTGCCGAACGCACCCACGAATATGAGCGGCTGGAGACGAGGGAGCGCTTGGTGACACAGGCGGAAGACGAGGTCGCCGCACGAGAAGCTCGTGTCCTGGAAGAGGTCGGACGTCGGGTGGTGATGACGCGCCAAGACCTCGAGCGCGAGTTCGAGGGGAGGCTGGAGTTGATCCGGGTCGAAGCTGAAGGGAGGACCGCAGCCTTGAGGGTCAAGCGGGAGGAGGCAACGTGGCTGGCTGACGCCTCGCAGGCCGCCCTTGAGGTAGCGCAAGGGGAGTTAGCCGCCTCCCAGGCCGAGGTGCTCCATCTCCGCCAGCGGGTGGAGGAGGCTGAGGGCGTCACGCGCTAGAACGCGGATGAGATACGTCAGCGGCAGGTCCTGGAGCACGTGCACGGCCCCATGCTCGCCACGCTCCAGGAGAGAGCTAGCGCAGCCTTGGGCAACATTTGTGAGGCGGCGGTCGGCGAGCCGCACACTGCCAACTATGCTGGCAACCTTCAGTTTTTCACCGCCGTGGTGACGCAGCTGGAGGCACGGTCGGCCAGGGCCGACAGGTTGGTGGAAGAGAGGAGCCGCGCCCTGCTCGGGCGCGCTTTTTCTCGTGTCTTCAGTCATCTCCTGAACATGGATTCCCGCTTCGATTTTGACGCCGTCATCGCCCCAGTTCCCCAGGCCGTCCGAGGCGATCTAGCGCATTGGGTGGAAGACAACATGGACGCCCTTGTCAAGGCCTTCTCTTCGGATGATGACGACGTGATCGTGGCCGCTGACGAGGGTGGTGCGGTGAACGGCCCTGACGCCGCTGGTGGCGACGCAGACAACGACGGCGAGTTCGACGGCGCCAGCGACGGCTCCGGAGGTGCTTCCGAGGACGCATTGGGGGATTGGTCCGACTGAGTGTGTATCGCTCCTGTCTTTTTTACCCTGCATGAATAGAACTCAGGTTTTTGACCTGATGGCTGTGAAAGCATTTTGGGAGGGGAAGCCCCTCATGCAAAACCTGTGTTCATCGTATTGGTAATTGTCATATTGCGCGAGCACCCGCGCCTGGTGGTTGGCTGGTTTACCTTTGTTTCACGCAAGCGCCGAAGCAGCCTGTGGAAGGGCGTGACGTCTTGGGTGCTCTTTAGCTAAATTCGTAGGATATGAGAGTGTCGCCGGCGGGAAGCTTCACAGGCGTTGGCCCTCTTCACAGGCTCCGGGCCTTTTCCCAAATGCGATAGCTTCACAGGCACTCGCCTTGCTTCACAGGCTCTGGGCCTTTTCCAAACGCGATAACTTCACAGACAATCGCCTTGCTTCACAGGCTCTGGGCCTTTTCCAAACGTGATAGCTTCACAGGCACTCGCCTTGCTTCACAGGCTCTGGGCCTTTTCCAAACGCGATAGCTTCACAGGCACTCGCCTTGCTGCACAGGCTCTGGGCCTTTTCCAAACGCGATAGCTTCACAGGCACTCGCCTTGCTTCAGAGGCTCTGGGCCTTTTCCAAATGCGATACCTTCACAGGCACTCGCCTTGCTTCACAGGCTCTGGGCCTTTTCCAAACGCGATAGCTTCACAGGCACTCGCCTTGCTTCACAGGCTCTGGGCCTTTTCCAAACGCGATAGCTTCACAGGCACTCGCCTTGCTTCACAGGCTCTGGGCCTTTTCCAAACGCGATAGCTTCGCAGGCACTCGCCTTGCTTCACAGGCTCTGGGCCTTTTCCAAACGCGATAGCTTCACAGGCACTCGCCTTGCTTCACAGGCTCTGGGCCTTTTCCGAACAGGACAACCTCCGCAGGCTCCCGAAAATCCTCCCGAGGGGGGGGGGGGAGCAGCGGCAGTTCGGGTTGCGCATGAGCCAGGCCTGACCCGACTCGCGAGGGAAGGCAGCCGTGACGAAGCGGTAACCCGAACACGAGAAATGGCTCGAACGAGAATAATCACCCCTTCCCGAACACACGCAAATCTCAAATTCGAATCCAACTTAAATCCAGCGAGGGAAAGATACAACCAAAGGGAAAAGCAACGAAAGCAAACAAAAGGCCGCGTCCAGCACCTAGTCTAGTCTTGGACGTCTTCTCACCAGCGCGGAGCTAAGTGCTGCCACTAGGCGTGGGAGGGAGCCCCAGGGCCTGAGGCCGGCACCCTTGAGACTCCGGGGCGTGTACAACCCCACTCATTATTACGTGAGAGTGTCACGGGGCGGCGAGCTTCACAGGCACTGGGCCTTCTTCACAGGTCCTGGCCTTGCTTCATATCGCCAGACGAGGGCCCCGCCTTGCGCCACACTCTAGTGCCATCAGCAACGACCGGAACCCAGGACGCCGCCCGATGGGGTAGAGCGGTCGCCAGCGGTTCCCCCGACGACCACGGGTCCTCCGCCAGGGGCAGGCCCTGAGGCACCTCCCCAGCAGAGGGCCTACCTCCTGAGAACACCTTGCTCCGAACGCCGCGGTGGTGATGTCGGGTCCCTGCCCCTCTCCTGCAGCCCCCTGCGCCCTCCTCCCGAGGGGTAGGAGACTGTGGGAGCGGGGCAGCTGCTTGCCGCGGCGACCTGCACCTCCTGCGATCCATGGTTAGCGTGTACCTGCTCCTGAAGAATTAGCGGTGCCCGATAATCGTTGCCTCCAGCGTGGCCAGCGGGACCGTCCCAGGGCTCCTGGAAAGGTTCAGCTTCTAGCGCCTCGTCCCCCCAGTTTGGGCCGAGGAGCGAGCCTTGTCGGCTCTCGTGAGGGTGTCCTTGGTCCATCACGAGGGGCATGTACTCCTCCGGCGCCGTCATCCCGAATGCCACGCCGTGATGCCCCGCATGCCACGCGGTCCCGCCTGCCACGCCCACTGCGAGGTGGCAGCGCGGCCGCCTATTGGGGTCGCGGGTCGCGTTGAGTCCTTCTTCTTCGCGGGCCGGGGGCGGGGGCAGCGCTGCCGCCGGTCCGGCACTGACAGCTTCGCTGGCGTCCGAGTAGCCTTGGGGTCCGCGGGCGCGCGCGGAGCCCCCGCGCGGGTCGCCCTGGGCTTGAGATGGGAGCTGGGTGGAGAAGGGGTGAGCCCCCGAGGCGGCGAAGCCCAGGAGCACCGCCACTCGCTCTAGCAGCACGTCGTGGCCGCCCTCCAGCAGTCTGCATCGCAGCAGCTCTCGGGCCACCGTGAGAGTGGCCCTTGAGTTCTCCTGCTCTCGGCGGGTGTACGGTGTCGTGGTCGCAGCGTGGTTTGAGGCCCTTGCTGCCGACCGTGCCTGCCGCAGTGTGAGAGTTGTTGAAGTCTGTCCGCGTCGCCCGCGGCCCGCAGCGCCCTGCGGACGGCGAGCTGCCTGGGCACGGGGTCGCCCGAGGCGAGCGGTTCCGCGTGGGCGGGCCACGCGGCCCATGGGTCAGGGTTGCCCTCTTGGTCACTGGGCATGGTGATGATGAAGCGACGGGTCACGGAGCGGTGGAGGACGAATTCCGGCGCACCCCTACCTGGCGCGCCAAATGTCGGATTTTGGGTTCCGGCAGATCCTTAAGGTTCGAACACTGGGGTGCGCACGGAGATTATGCCTTCTACCTCTCCGTCTCACAAAGATCTAAACTACTGAAAGAACTACACAAGGGACACAAGGTTTATACTGGTTCGGGCCACCGTTGTGGTGTAATACCCTACTCCAGTTTGCTGTGGGTGGATTGCCTCTTGGGGCTGATGATGATGAACAATACAAGGAAGAACAGCCTCGCGAGAGTTTGTTCTTGGCTGGGGCGATGAACTGCTAGGAGGAGTTCAGCCATCTCTCTCTCTCTCTCTCTATGCCCCCAATCTCTAATTGCTCGACCGTCGTCTCTCTCTGTCTCTCTAGCCAACCGATCGAACTCATCCCTTGCTATGTGGGTGGCTGGCCCTATTTATAGAGGCCCTGGTCCTCTTCCCAAATATTGATCAAGAAGGGAGCCAACAATGGCGGGCTAATTTGAAGGGGGACAACAAGTATCAACTATCCTGACAAAAGCAGTCTTCGCCTGCGCAAAGCTCTGGTGATGACGCCGTCTTGGGCTCCATGGTGACCTCCGTCTCGTAGTCCTCCTGGCCTTGGTCTCGTTGCACCGAAATGGCAACCTTTGCCTGATGCCTCGGTACTTCGCGGCTGCGCTTGTTCCCTTTGCACCAAAGAGGAAAGGAGGCCGCTGCGCGGGCTGGCGCCCGCCTGGCACCCCGAGTCGTCACGGCTTGCATCACGGGCACCTCGCGAGGTACCCCGCCTTGATCTCTCCACCTCCTCGCGAGCCAGCCTGACGAGGCCGTGCCTGAGGAAGGTCTGTGTCATCCGCCCCGCGAGGCTTGGCCCCTCGCGAGGGTCCTGAGTCTTGTGTTGGTGAAGATGGGCCGTGCTGGGCCCCCTTTTGAGCCACGCCGCAGGCCGCAGGTAGGCAAGTCTAGGGACCCCCGTTCCCAGAACGCCGACAAACTCCCCATCAATTTACAGAATTTTTGGACATATATTATATATATATAATATATTTATCCGAAGCAAATAATTATGCCTTAATTCCAAATGGCCAAAATAAATATTTATGAGCTCTTGAAAATATTTGTTAGAATTTTAACTCTGGCCAATATTTTCAGAGAGCAACATGAACATTTTCTTGGACCCTTTTGGAGCAATTTTTATCTGGGTTATTTCCAGAAATAATTTCTGAGGGTTTCACAAATCCCCATTCCAAATTTAAATGGAATTTAAACATGATGCACACATGACTAGCTGTCCTTGACCATACAAGAACTAGGGATGTGACAAAGTATGCGAGTTCTTTATGACTAATGTTGAGTCCATGGATTATAAGCACTCTCACCCTTCCAGCGCTGCTAGCCTCTCTAGTGCCGCACAACTTCTGACGGTACCATAAACCCACCATATACCTTCCTCAAAACAGCCACCATACCTACCTACTATGTTATTTCCATAGCCATTCCGAGATATATTGCCATGCAACTTTCCACCATTCTGTTTATTATGACACGTTCCATCAATGTCATATTGCTTTGCATGATCATGTAGTTGACATCGTATTTGTGGCAAAGCCACCATTCATAATTCTTTCATACATGTCACTCTTGAGTCATTGCACATCCCGGTACACCGCCAGAGGCATTCATATAGAGTCATATTTTTTTCTAGTATCGAGTTGTAATTCTTGAGTTGTAAAGTAAATAAAAGTGTGATGATGGAGACTACGATTCCCCCACAAGTCGGGATGAGACTCCGGATGAAAAAAATAAACAATAAAAAGAGGCCAAAAAAAGAGAGAGCCCAAAAAACCAAAAAAATGAGAGAAAAAGAGAGAAGGGGCAATGCTTCTATCCTTTTACCACACTTGTGCTTCAAAGTAGCTAGCACCATGATCTTCATGGAGAATCTCCTATTTTGTCACTTTCAAATACTAGTGGGAATTTTTCATTATAGAACTTGGCTTGTATATTACAATGATGGGCTTCCTCAAAATGCCCTAGGTCTTCGTGAGCAAGCGATTTGGATGCACACCCACTTAGTTTCTTTTTGAGCTTTCATGAACTTCTAGCTCTAGTGCATCCGTTGCATGGCAATCCGTACTTACACACATTGATATCTATTGATGGGGATCTCCATAGCCTGTTGATACGCCTAGTTGATGTGAGACTATCTCCATCTTTTCGTCTTCTCCACAACCACCTTCTATTCCACCTATAATGTTATGTCCATGGCTCACGCTCATGTATTGCGTGAAAGTTGAAAAAGTTTGAGAACATCAAAAGTATGAATCAATTGATTGGCTTGTCCTCAGGGTTGTGCATGATTTGAATATTTTGTGTGATGAATGTGGAGCATACCCAGACTATATGATTTTGTAGGGATAACTTTCTTTGGCCATGTTATTTTGAGAAGACATAATTGCCTTGTTAGTATGCTTGAAGTATTATTGTTTTTATGTTAATATTAAACTTTTGTTTTGAATCTTATTGATCTGAACATTCTTGGAACAATAAAGAAAAATTACATGGATGAATATGTTAGGTAGCATTCCACATCAAAAATTCTGTTTTTATCATTTACCTACTCGAGGACGAGTAGGAATTAAGCTTGGGGATGCTTGATACGTCTCTAACGTATCTATAATTTTTCATTGTTCCAGGCTATTATATTATCTATATTGGATGTTTTATATGCATTTATATGCTATTTTATATGATTTTTGGGACTAACCTATTAACCTAGAGCCCAGTGCCAAATTTTGTTTTTTCCTTGTTTTTGAGTTTCGCAGAAAAGGGATATCAAACGGAGTCCAATTGACCTAAAAATTACGGAGAATATTTTTGGAAAATATAAAAAATACTGGAATGAAAATATATCAGAGAAGAGTCCTGAGGCCACCACAAGGGTGGAGCCCGCCCTTGGGCGTGCCCCCTATCGGTGTCAAAACTGGCGGATCTCAGGTAGGGGGTCCCGAACTGTGCATCTAAGGTTGATGGTAACAGGAGACAAGGGACACGAAGTTTTACCTAGGTTCGGCCCCTCTTGATGGAGGTAATACCCTACGTCCTGCTTAATTGATATTGATGAGTATGGGGGTTGCAAGAGTTGATCTACCATGAGATCGTAATGGCTAAAACCCTAGAAGTCCAGCCTGTCAGATTATGATCGCCTCTATGGACTAAACCCTCCGGTTTATATAGACATCGGAGGGGACTAGAGTTGTACAAAGTCGTTTACAGAGAAAGGAATCTTCATATCTGCACACTAGGCTTGCCATCCACGCTAAGGAGAGTCCAATCCGGACACGGGAGGGTCTTCTGTCTTGTATCTTCATAGCCCATTAGTCCGACCCATGTCACACAGGCCGGATGCCCGAGGACCCCTTAATCCAGGACTCCCTCAGTAGCCCCTGAACTAGGCTTCAATGACGAGGTGTCCGGCATGCAGATTGTCTTCAGCATTGCAAGGCGGGTTCCTCCTCCGAATACTCCAAAACAGCTCTCGAACACAGAGAACGTGTCCGGCTTTGTAAAACAAACACCACATATATCCACAGAGAGTATAATATTTTATGAGTCCGATCCACTGACAACTTTTGTAGTGTGACAT
This sequence comes from Triticum urartu, assembly GCF_003073215.2. Taxonomy (NCBI): domain Eukaryota; kingdom Viridiplantae; phylum Streptophyta; class Magnoliopsida; order Poales; family Poaceae; genus Triticum; species Triticum urartu. The sequence goes on along the minus strand of NC_053027.1, from coordinate 163,466,551 downwards.
GATGTCATATCCCGGTCATTATTTCGAACCTTTTTTAGCCTCCCGCTCCATGTTTCAAGATGCGGTTTTATTGGCATGTCTTGTCAAAGCAAAGATCGTGTCCCCTTGTTGCGGGATTCTCATCAATACGAGCGTGGGTCATCCAACCGCACCGCCTACACGACGCTTGGGGAATAAGCGAGTTTTAAGGCGAGTGGGGAGGCGCTGGATATTCACTGCCTTTATAAAGGTATAAGGATTCACCTCTTTCACCCACGCCCTCTTCCTCTCTACCCATCCATTCTCGAGCTCCAGCGCCCAAGCTTCCATCCCTTCCACCTCAAAAAAGAACTCCAGCCATGTCCGGATCTGGAGCGCAAGGCAAGTGGATGGTTTCCTGCGTCAAGGAGAAGGACATCACCAGGCTCCGGGAGGCTGGGTACCTAGCCAAGGAAATCGCCCACCGGCTTCCGGCCAAGGGACAGATCGTCCCCACCATAGAGCCCCATGAGAGGATCGTGTCCATCCCCCACTTCATCCGTGGGTTGGGATTTCCTCTCCACCCATTCATCCGTGGGCTCATGTTCTACTACGGGATGGATTTCCACGATCTGGCCTACAACTCCGTCCTCAATATCTCGACATTCATTGGCATGTGCGAGGCCTTCCTCCATATCCCTCCCCACTTTGGAGTGTGGCTGAAGGTCTTCAACATGAAGCCGAAGGTGGTGGATGGCCAACATGCAGAGTGCGGAGGCGCCATGGTGAGCAAGATGCCCAATGTCACATGGACCAAAGGTACCTTCGTGGAGATAGTCAAGGGGTGGCAACAGCAATGGTTCTATGTAACAGAGCCTTGCGACGCCACCCGGGCCGTGGCTCCCGAATTCCAGTCCGGCGCCCTGATGCGGCTCACCTCCTGGCTAGAGAAGGGCCTGGACTAGTCTTCATCAGACGAGCTGACAGCACTCCAGACACGCAACAAGCGCATGGTGGACAAGGACGTCAAGCTTGTCCACGTGATTCAGGTGATGCTCGCTCGCTGGATCATGCTGTGCCAAAGCCGGGGTTCCACTTGTGGGAGTTCGATCCGGCCAAGCACCAGACCTTGCAACAGTTCTTCGGCACTATGCACGAAGACATCTGGAAGGTGCTCTTCAAAGGCCAACGAGACGTGGTCGGGGACGACCGAGGACCGTGGTCACGACCTGGCCCATCCCGCTAGTGCGGTAAGTTTTCTATATTTCAAGGTGTACCCTTTACATGCATACTCAAGGAAGATGTCTAAGCTTCCCTATTTATTATTTCAGGGCTGGACAAAGAAGGCAGAGCGGATTCAGTGTCCGGCTCCACTACCCGAAGAACCAGCCATCCCGCTTCTGACGAAGATGCTGGTTTTGGTACCCTATCAAGCGCCGGAAAAGAAGGCCAAGAAGAACCAAGGGACAAGGGTGGTCTCCGCCATAAGGGCACTTCAGGCGTGACGTCCGAAGACACCGATAACCACTCCCCTCCCGCCACCGATGACGAGGAAGAGGAGGAAAGTGATTCTCCCTCTGAGGGGGGAAGGAAGAGAAGGGCGGCCTCCACGCATCTGGAGGCAGAGGCGTCCAAGAAGGGGAAGGCCTCCGTGCAGACAACCCCGCGTGGGACATTGACAGTAGCTCTGAGTGGCGCCCCAGGGATAAGCCCCTGGCCGAATCGTAAGTACTCAAAGACGCACTCAAATATCCGTCTCCTTTACTTTATAGTTTTAACATGCTGAATCATGCACTTGCACTCTGGCTCATTCCGAACTCGAGCAATCCTCATCTTCGGGAAACTCGCTGGATCCGAAGGTAATGGACAGCGGGTCCCTTCTGGGAGCCTCCTCTCCCAAGACTGTGGAAGACGCTGAAGTGTTGTCCTGAAGGACACTCCCGGATCAGGGGGAGGCACAGGAGGTCGTCGTGGTGCTGCCAGAGGATAATACCTCAGCCGCCGGACACATGGGGGAGCAGATCCTCAAGGAGACTGGCGATGGCGGCCATCTCCAATTCGGCCCCCAGCCGAATATGATACAGGAGACCTATACGGCTCCGGAATCCGGCAGGCACCTCCTTCAAAGGAAGGAGGTGCGCCAATTCCACCGGTGACCTCTGTCCATCCAGAGGCACCAGATACTCTATTGGAAGCGCTGCGAAATGCTTCCATTGTTGAGGAACACCGTACCCTCATGGGTACGGTAGTTGAGAGGGTTCAGTCCGCCAAGAGCAGACTGAACAAAGCCTGCACAAGCCTTCTAAAAGGCTTTGAGGTAAGCGACGCAATTATATAAAAATAATGTCATAGTATAGATAGTAGCCCCTGAGACTCTATCCGGTGTTCGGGAAGAAAAGCTAGATAGAGGATCAAGTAATTTTCACAGGAGACTAACTAAATATGTCTTATGTGAATAAGCAGGTGTCGGTGTCAAAACCGGTGGATCTCGGGTAGGGGGTCCCGAACTGTGCATCTAAGGCGGATGGTAACAGGAGGCAGGGAACACGATGTTTTACCCAGGCTCGGGCCCTCTTGATGGAGGTAAAACCCTATGTCCTGCTTGATTAATATTGATGATATGGGTAGTACAAGAGTAGATCTACCACGAGATTAGAGAGGCTAAACCCTAGAAGCTAGCCTATGGTATGATTGTATGTTATTATATCCTACGGACTAAAACCCTATGGTTTATATAGACACCGGAGAGGGTTAGGGTTACACAAGGTCGGTTACAAAGGAGGAGATATCCATATCCGTAGTGCCTAGCTTGCCTTCCACGCCAAGTAGAGTCCCATCCGAACACGAGACGAAGTCTTCAATCTTGTATCTTCATAGTCCAACAGTCCGGCCAAAGGATATAGTCCGGCTGTCCGGAGACCCCCTAATTCAGGACTCCCTCAGTAGCCCCTGAACCAGGATTCAATGATGATGAGTCCGGCGCGCAGTGTTGTCTTCAGCATTGCAAGGCGGGTTCCTCCTCCGAACACATCACGGAAGAATTTGAATACAAGGATAGTGTCCGACCCTGCAAAATAAGTTCCACATACCTCCGTAGATAGAATAATATTTCCACAAATCTAATTTGCCGACTTGTTTTGGCAACACGACATTATGTCATGCCTGGTGATTATTCGAATCGTTTTTCTTCAACCAGCTCCACACATAACGCGAGGCGGTTTCTTGACATGTCTTGTCAAAGCAGAGATCGTGTTCCCCTAATTATGGGATTCTCATCAATACGGTCGTGGGTAACCCAACCGTGTCTAGGACTCCTAAATTATAGGCAAGTCCCAAATGGCTACGGAGAGGACGCTTGATATTCACCCTCTTTATAAAGGGACAAGGCTTTTACTTTTTTCCCTCCTGTGCTCAATTGAATCCTTCCCCCGCCTCAAGTTCTAACACCCAAAGCCCAGGTCAGGTGCTTCGGACCTTCAATCATGTCCGGATCTAGCCTTCAAGGCCGATGGATTCCCTCCTCTATTACGGAAGAGGATATCGAGAAGTTGAGGGAGGCCAGATACCTGACCGCCGAGGTTTCGCATCAGCTGCCTGCCCGAGGGCAGGTCATCCCTACTACCGAACCCAACGAGAATGTTGTGTTCATCTCCCACTTCCTCCGAGGCCTAGGCCTCACCCTGGATCCCTTTATTAGGGGTTTGATGTTCTATTATGGGCTAGATTTCCACGATCTAGCCCCAAACTCCTTTCTCCACATCTCGACATTCATTGTCGTGTGTGAGGCCTTCCTCCGCATTAGCCCTCACTTTGGCCTGTGGCTCAAGACTTTTGACGTGAAGCCGAAGATGGTCGAGGGGCAGTATGCACCGTGCGGAGGCGCATTAATAAGCAAGATAGCAGGAGCTCCGTGGCCAAAAGGTTCCTTTCCAGAGGTGTCCGGATTATGGCAACAGGAGTGGTTTTACATCACATGTCCCAGAAGTGCCAAGTGGGTGGCTGCCCCTGCTTTCTGCTCGGGCCCTCCACCACAACTGATGTCATGGATTAGCAGAGGACTGAGCTGGGGTCCAGCCAAGGACGTGCCTATACTGCAGAGCCGCCTTCAAGATCTCATCGAAGGAGATTCCAGTCTGGTTACGGTGGCACAAGTCATGCTAGTTCGTCGAGTCCAGCCTTGCAAACGCCGGCCCCTCCGTATGTGGGAGTTCAACCCAGAAGGGCCACGCACGATTCAGAATTTCCTCGGCCTGACGCACGAGGAGATGTACAAATCATTCTTCGGACCCCAAATAGAGTGTCCGGATACTACCGAGGACGTGAGCCTAAGCAGCAACCGTACCGCCGACCAAGTAAGTAATCCTTTAGCCGAACACACCATCTTTCATTTACCATGACGTCATTCTGAGAAGTCGCTCTTTGACCAGGATTGGCTAACAAGGGCGAAGATGATTCAGTGTTCGGCCCCCCTTCCTGAGGGTTTGGAGAATCCAGTACTGGAAAAGATGCTCGAGCTAGCACCTTGCCCGGAGCCCTCAAAGGAAGATAAAGGGGGGAATAATGAGGTCGAAAGCGGGCCCCCATCGCTACCAATTCCAACCGAGGGAGTGAGCGCCTCCGTGAAGGAGGATAACCAAGGGGAAGAATCTGACCTTCTCTCGCTTTGGGGAAGGAAGAGGACTGCCTCTGAAGATCTGGAAACCGAGGCTTCCAAACGGGAGAAGAAGTCTCCACCAGAGGGTCCTATCTTGGAGGGTGCTTTTTCCGCACAAAGGCCACGCGAGGATCAGCCCTCCAACAAGCTGTAAGTAATCAGAAAGTACTTTCATAGTGGAGATATACTGCCTTACCTCTGAGGAAAATAACCGAAGCATTTATCTTGCAGTTCGGATCTTAGCCCTTCTCAGTAGAGCTCGTCTTCGGGGGATCTTCTTCCAGAGATGATGGAGAGCGAAACGCCTCCCCCGGACTCCCCCGCTCAAGAAGCGGGCGACCTTGAAGTGTCGTAGCGGAGGGCCTCTCCGGATCCGGTGAGGCCAGAAGATAATCCTATAGTCACCCGAAGTCCCCAGCGTCTGGCTCTTGAAGAGAGCAAACAAAAGTGTCCGGCACCGTCTGGTATGCGGTCGGACGTACTGAGGGAGATGTTGGAGCGAGCGGCCATCTCAGAAGAACACCATACTTTGATGGGTACAGTGATGGAAATAATTTCGTCTGCCGAAAGCGGATTGCGTGAAGCCTTTATGAGTCTACTGATGGGTTTTGAGGTACGTGAAATGATATACTTTTTGATAGTACCGCAAATTTTTAGGTGTGCCCCGTGTAGATAGTAGCCCCAGAGACTCTGGTCATCGTCGAGAACGGCAGCGAACAGAGGATCGTAGTCCCAGGTAATAACCATTCCGCTTTATGTGCAGGTGATGGGAGCTCCGGTGGCTGGCCGGACTAATGAGTTTGCTGAACTAAAGCGGCAACTGGATGCGGCAGATGCCGACATCGAGCTTGTTAACAAGCGGCTTGACGAGGCACAGGGTAAGTAATGTTTTTCTGGTCAATGTCACATAGTAAGAGCAGCATGATGCCAGTATCTTTAATATGTTGTGACTGCAGATGGAGCTGCCGCCATGGAGACCCTTCGGGCGGAACCTGCCCGAGCCAACGAACAATCAAGGATTAGTAATGTGGCCGCTTTAAAGGCGGTCGAAGAGTTAAGAGCCGAGAAGGCCGCGCATTGCGAGAGCAAAGAAAAGATGGCCAAGATGGCTGTAAAGTTAAAAGACACTGCCGACCGTTGCCGGTTCCTTGAAGAAGAAAACCAAGCGAAGGCGACGGACCTCGAAAAGGCCATGATGGCGGCCAAAGACACCCGCTCTGCCATGAGGGCAAAGAAGGAAGAGTTGCGTGAAGCTGGTGATATTGTGGCTGGGAAGCCCTTTTTGCTGCGGAGGAAGTCCAGAGATCCGCGGTATGCCCCTCTAGATCGGTTGTGGAGTTCGGCAGACGCATATCTGGATTTGACGGCGAGTGATGTCGATGCGGCCGAATACTTCCGAGATCAGACAGATCGTGAAGTGGACAAGCTATTCTGGTCGCAGTTTAACATTCTAGAGCGTCCGCTTCCCTTGACTGATCGGCTAGCCGAATGGGCCGAACTCAATAGATTGTCCGAACTTGCCATGAGGTTTGTCGTAGATCATCTGTGGCCGGAAAAACCGAAGCCGAACAGCTATTTCAGCTTAGTGCAACAGTTCCTTGGAGCGGTGTCGCGCATCAATGCGATGAAGAGGTCGGCGTGTATAGAAGGCTCGCCGATGGCCCTTGCCGGTGTCAAAGCCTACTGGGCGGAGATGGATGCTACCACTGTTGCGGCGCAGGGTTCGGCCATAGGCCGAGTGGCTGCCGAGCACTATTTTGAAGAAGTTCTTGAGGGTGCTTTTTTGATAGAGGCCCAGTGCTCGAAGAATATTATGTTTGAGTGACATGTATTCCCATTGTAAAAACAATGTTTTTATGAAATTTATCAAGGCTGTATTTATATTTTTGCCCGAAAGTAATATGATGCCTCCTGTGCTGCCATTTATGTTTACATGCGTATAACCTGAAAGATTGTAGTCGTTGGCTTCAGCCCCCACGCATATAATGCGGGGGTGTTCTCAGAAGACGCGTATTCACACTTAATCCAACGTCTTGGTCCTAATAAGGAGGTGATGGCGCAGCGAACTAGGCAACCGGACTATAATGCTTTAACACTTCCACTTAGCCATAGGAGTTTGACAGTGGGGCTACTATATAGCCCCTGGTGGCTCCGCACTCATCCGAATTTGGGGTGCGTACATGCCTGGCTGGGAAATGGCCCTTCGTTAAGGCGGAGGAATTCTAACATTCCGATAGGTCATCGAGTGGTTGACCAGTCTCACGCTATATCGTGACAGTCAGTTTTCGGCTTTCTCTACTGTGGTGCTCGTCCGGATGAACCAGGGCACAATCGCAGCAGTTCTCCTAGTACCGCCTTTAGCCGATAGAGCAGAATGTAAGGCAGCAAAACACAGGAGCCAGGCAAAATCAACATTTGACCAAAGACATGATTCAGAGCTGATGCATATAAGGCCAAACTTGCGACGCCGAACACTCCCTAAGGTATTCGGTCTTTATGGTGTAAACCGGGCCTAAACAGTGCCCTTTGTAAGAATCCCTTGGTGTCTAGGTGCGTGCATTATTCTGACGTGGCCACATGCCAAGACGCTAGCATCCTTCTCAATTGTACTGAGAATTCGAGGGATGTGTATCAACAAGAGACAGTAAAAAAGGTTTACGCAGGGTCTTGATCTAAAAAGAATCCTTGGAACGGGTCCCTGCTGCACGTCTGCACCTGTCTCTCCATTGTGCCATGTCCTGGACGGCTGTAGCACGATGGTCATCTGTAAAAGAGAGAAACTTAGGTGAAAAGTTGTCGTGCAAAAAGGTAGGTTTAAGGAAACCATGTACAATTCAAGATGAGTAAAAATTGCCACTTGTCTGCGTGCGTTGAGCCCCTTGTATTTGTAATAGGGGTGTGGCCTATCAAACCTGTGTGAATTACATATAGCTGCGCCGGACTCGTCTAACCATGTCCGTGGTCTTGACGACCTATCAAATGCTTTAGTTGGTGAGGTCGTTTTTAGTGTGCGGCTGCCAAGGCAGTCGCACTCTCTTCGGCGCGCAAGGATTGCTCAATATTTCCATTCACTGTAATGATGTCACGTGGACCGGGCATCTTAAGCGTGAGGGAAGCGTAATGCGGTATTGCATTAAAGCGAGTGAAAGGTTCGTGTCCAAGTAGTGCTTGATAGCCACTTTGGAAAGGAACAATGTGGAATGTTAAATTTTCACTACGGAAGTTATCGGGGAAGCCGAATATAACCTCTAGTAGCAGGGAGCCCGTGCAATGAGCCCCTGGGCCTGGCATTACTCCTTTAAAGGTAGTATTGTTGTGTCAAATTTTCATTGGGTCTATCCCCATTTTGCGGATTGTGTCCTGATATATCAGGTTTAGAGTGCTGCCACCGTCCATCAGGACTCGTGTGAAATGGTATCCGTCAATTATTGGGTCTAATACCAAGGCAGCCCATCCTGCACGCCGGATACTTGTTGGGTAATCCCGATGGTCGAAGTGATCGGTTGAGACGACCCGTGGCAGGACTCCGCGGTGATAGGCCCTTGGGCATATTTCTCTGGGAGTGCCGCTTTGTTTCTCCCCTTGATCACATGTAACATGTTCACTATTTTGACTTCTGGTGGAAATTTCTTTTGTTCCCCAGTGTCTTGCTTGAGAGGCTCATCCTCGTCTTTGCTTAGTGTATCCTCCGCCTTGTGTGCGGCGTTGAGCTTGCCGAACTGCTTGAAGACCCAACATTCTCTGTGGGTATGATTAGCGGGTTTACTAGGGGTGCTATGGATCTGACATATTTGGTCCAGAATTTTGTTTAAGCTGGACAGTTCGTCTCTGCTGCCTTTAGAGGGCGGCTTTTGCTGTCCTGGCCAAGAGCTTCTGAATCCGGCATTTACTGCCATGCTCTTCGGGCTGTTTTCTTTATTCCAGCACGTATTATTTTTGCTGCGTTGTGATTTTCCTTTTCCATCTCTAACTTCGGATGTACTTGGGTCGCTGGTGCTGCATCTGGCTAGCCAGCTGTCCTCACCCGCGCAAAAGCGGTTCATGACGCTTGTTAATGCTGCCATTGTTCTCGGCTTTTCTTGGCCGAGGTGTCTGGCAAGCCATTCGTTGCAGACGCTATGCTTAAAGGCTGCCAAGGCTTCAGCGTCCGGACAGTCGACTATTTGGTTCTTTTTAGTAAGAAACCTGTTCCAAAGCTTTGCCTGACTCTCCGGGCTATTGAGTTATATGACTCAAATCGTCCGCATCCGGAGGTCGGAGATAAGTCCCTTGAAAATTTGCCCGAAAAGCGTCTTCGAGCTCTTCCCAGCTTCCAATGGAGCTTTCGGGGAGGCTTTTAAGCCAGTGCCGAGCTGGCCCTTTGAGTTTGAGGGGTAAATACTTAATGGCGTGGAGATCACCTCCTCGAGCCATATGGATATGTGGGATATAGTCCTCAATCCAGACCCCTGGGTCTGTTGTTCCGTCGTATGCCTCTATGTTTACGGGTTTGAATCCCTCTTGAAATTCATGGTCCAGCACCTCATCGGTGAAACATAGGGGGTGTGCGACACCCCTGTATCTGGGTGTACCGCGTTGTTTGGATGTTTTTTGTGTTGCATCATATGCTGGAGCGCGCTTGCGGGGTCCATAGATGGATCTGGTTGCACCGTCCTTTTGATGCGAGCCCTCGCATGGATCGCGTATTGGCTTACGTGCGGTGTTGTTTGCCGCTCTATGTTGGCCGTGAGGTCGTCTATCCGGCCAGATGGCCGTTTTAATTTTTGGTTGCGGGGGATCTAAGGCCTCCTCGTCGAATTCGGGTAGAAACTTCCGCTTCGGGTAGCTCTTGGTGGGGTGATTACCGCTGTACTTCGCTACTGTGTTGAGCACTTTACTCCATCTAATTCTGAGTGTGTCTTGCGCAGCCTTGAGCCTTTGCTTCTGCTTTTTTAGACTCCTCGCGGTGGAAACGAGCCTTTGATGGGCATTCTGTTGCTCCGGGTGTCTATCCAGTGTGATGTTGTCCGGACTATTATCTTTGACAGTCGGGTTGTTCGGTTTGATTTTCCGTGTTGCCGTGGTCCGGCGATGGTTCACCCTGCTCTAACGCTGGGTCTATATGATCGTTGTTTCTGCCGAGGCGGGATTTGGAGCGGCGCTTACATTGCCGCTTTGACTGCTTCTCGAGGGGACAACCCTTCATTGCGTCCTTCCGTTCCTCGTCGTCGTCTTCTTTTGGTGTGTCCACCATGTATACATCATGTGATGAAGTGGGCGTCCAGTGCCCTGTGGGCAGTGGTTCCTGTTCGTCCCCTGCATCGTCGTCCATACCTTGGATGTCTTCGGAGTCGGAGTCGAGCATGTCGGTTAAGTCATCGACAGTGGCTACTAAGTGGGTGGTGGGTGGGTGGCGAATTTCTTCGTCATCCGCATCCCAATTCTGCCGGACATATTTCAGCCAGGACTCTCCTGATAAGGAGAGAGACTTTAATGAATTCAGCATGTCGCTGAAGGGCGAGTGCCGAAAGATATCCGCGGAGGTAAACTCCATGATCGGCGCCCAACCGGATTCGATAGGAATGGGCGCAGGTGGTTCAGAGTCTGTGGCCGGAGAAGTATCCGGTAGTTTAACAACACGGCTCTCATGAAGGGTAAGATCGATATTCGGCTCGATCGCCGTTGGGGATGTGGCCTCTGTGGCGGGGTCTATCCACCCGTCCATGGGAGGCGCAACTGGCTCCGAATTAAGGGTCGGAGCGGCTGCCGGTGTGATTTCTTGAACACTGTCCGATGGCAGAGCTAAATCATACTCATCGTGACCATGTGACGCACAACGCAGGGGCTCGAATCCGTCGAAGATCAAGTCTCCGCGGATATCGGTCGTGTAGTTTAAGCTTCCAAACCTGACCTGGTGGCCAGGGGCATAACTTTCGATCTGCTCCAGATGGCCAAGCGAGTTAGCCCGCAGTGCGAAGCCGCTGAACACAAGGATCTGTGCGGGGAGAAAAGTCTCACCCTGGACTGCATCGCTATCGATGATAGTAGGAGCCATCAAGCCTAACGGCGACGACACAGAGGAACTCTCAATGAAAGCACCAATGTCGGTGTCAAAACCGGCGGATCTCGGGTAGGGGGTCCCTAACTGTGCGTCTAAGCGGATGGTAACAGGAGGCAGGGAACACGATGTTTTACCCAGGTTCGGGCCCTCTTGATGGAGGTAAAATTGTCACACCCTAGCAAGTTCAGGCATTAGAGTGTTTGCATCATGTTTAATTCTCCCAGAAAGATGAAATGGGGATAACAGAACCCCCAGCACCCCCTTAAACCAACTAGAGTTTACTAAAATTGGTTTCAATGAACCCAAAATGCCCTTCACAAAATGTTCATCATTTCTGGATTGGTGCACTCTTTTGTAGGACATTCTGGATTTTTTAATTAAGTCATAAGTATTTGAATTTGGACATTTATATGCTATAAAATATTTTAAATGCTCAAATAATTCTGGAAATAAGTGTGGGCTGTTGGAAATAATCTAAACAGAGCCTATAATTATTTTCAGGATTTCTGGAAACGTTTTAGTATTTTTAATTAAGCCCAACAGTTGCAGAAAATTAGAAAACAGAAACAAATCAGAAAAGAGAGAGAGAGAAAGGCCAGAGGCCACTTACCTGGCTGGCCCGGCCCATCTGGCCTGTGCCAGTCATCACCTACCTCTGCCAGTAGGCAGAGGAGGGACACCGCGACGCCACCGAGCTCGCCACGCCACCTCCCTGCCTGCCTGCCCTCGCCCGCGCCAGCGCGACGCCTCGAAACGCCTCCACGGCGCCGCCCCGACCCCGTGGACACCTCACTCTTCCCCCCTGCTCTCTCCCTCGCTCCCCCGAAGCCATGGTCGACACAGCCGCCGCCGTCTCACCGTCGTAGCCGTAGCCACCATCATCTCTGCGCCGCCCCACCGTGTCCACGAGCTCCGCCGCATCTCCCTCGACCTCCTTGACGAGCCACGAGGCCTCGGACGCGCTGCAACGCCGCCACCGCTGCCGTTCCCCTCGTCGGCCACCGGAGATTGTCGCCGATGATTCGCCGCCTCCTGAGCTTCCCCGAGCCCGCTTCGACGCCTGCTGCAACCACTGTGAGCTGCTGCTCCTCCTCCCCCTCTCCGTTTTCTCGTTTGCACGTTGTAGCTGCCGCTTCGCTGATGACCGAAACCCACCGCCGCCCGGCTTTGTCACTGCCGTGACCCGAGCTTGAACCACCCACGCCCTTGCACCGCATCGCACTCCTGGTGCCTCCAGAAGGCCGCCTAACCCCTCTACATGCTCGCCTGCTTGCTCTAGCGCCACGCTCGCACAAAGCCGAAATCCGGTCGCCGCATTCGTGCTCGCCGCCGTCGACTCGGACCACCCCAGCTCCTCCCGCTTGACCTACCAGATGCGTGCGAGCCCCAGCTACGCGTAGGACCCAACTGCAGTCGATTTGGTCGACTGTGGGCAAAACCCGAAGCTCTCCGTTGTGTCTATCGTCGCCGGTGTCGAGCCATGGACCAACGCCAGCGGGTTTGACACATTGACCTTGACTGGGTGGGCCCAGGTTGACTCCCCCTGAGTCTATGACAAGTGGGCCCCCTCTGCTAATTAACCTAGGGTTAGCGCTAACTAATTTTAGTTAGTTTAGGTCACTGACATGCGGGCCCAGGCCCCACTGACAGTTTAGTTAGTACTAACTTAATTCTATTAGTTAGCTGAGACACTGACAAGTGGGGCCCACCAGTCAGGTTTGACCTGAGCTGGCGCCTTTGACTCGCTGACGTCACAGTGACGCAGTGCTGATGCGGTTATTTAATTTCTGGATTTATTCTTATATAGGAAATTCCAGAAAATAGCCAAAACTTCTAAAAATCATAGAGAATCAACCATAGCTCCAAATCAAACAAAATATATATGAAAAATGATCAGAAAAATTCAATCTTTCCATCTGTAATGGTTTCATGCATGACAAAACACTTTAACCATGCTGTTTAGGTTAAACAAGCTAATACACTTATTATGCATAAGAACTTAAGCTACCATTTGAATATTTGATTCAAATGGACCCATTTCAACTTGTTTCACATTGCATTAGGCAGGACACATCATTTTGCCATGTCATAGCATGCATCATATTGTTGCATATTGCCATGTGTTGATTATATTTTTTGGTGTCTTTCGTGGTAGGTTCTGCCTCCGAGGATATCTCCGAGTATCCAACTGAAGGGCAGTAACCTACTGTCACTCCATCAGGCAAGCAGCCCCATTGATCATATCTATACAATCCCATGTTCTGGCTTCTGCTCTCACTTACTACATTAAGACAACAATGTTTCAAACTGCTGTGTGCTACGGTAGTTGAACCCTTATCCTCTGCAAGACCTGTCATTGCCACAATAACTAGATGAGACCCACTAGCATGTGTAGGAGTTGATTGAGCCATGTATGTGTTTCCTACCTTGCTATGCCTGCTATGCTTAGAGTTGTGTCAGGTCTGGTTCATCTAGGTGATGGGCTAGAGTGAAATGATTATGTCGGTAATGTGAGGGATGCGTTGAATATGTTTTGGTAAAGGTATCGATGAGAGGCAATGTAGGAGTACATGGTGGGTTGTTTCATTGAGGCTGTCCCTAAGAACTGAGATCTGTATGTGTGATTTTAAGAATCAGCTACTACCATGCATTGGGATCCTTAATTGACCCTCTCAGCTTCTTAATCACCCTAGTACTCTGTCTAGGTGTTGCAAATAGTTTCTGGTGTTTGTAGGTTATGTGTTGGCGGTCGTGCGTAGCGCTGACCCTAGGGGTGGGCTATGATGCGGTAGATACACCGTGGGACGGTGTACCGAGTCACCGGTTTGGTGTCTCGTGAACCCTGTTCACATCGTTCGGGGCCGTATGTGGAAACCTCAGCCGGACTCCCTGTGGATGGAACCTGGATAGGCGATAAACCTGGACTAGAGACTTGAGTGTTTAGGTAGGCCATGGCCGACACCCTCGTTGGGCTTCCGCTTGAAGGTTGCCGAGTACATGTCGTGTAAACGACGGTAAGTGGTGAGAGCGTGTATGAAGAAGTACACCCCTGCAGGGTTAACATCATCTATTCGAATAGACACGTTTGCGGTAAAGGACTACTTGGTTGCCTATACAGTTCATAGACAAGTTAATGGTTACTACTAAAAGACTCAAGATAAGTGTGAGTACTGAAGATGGCTCCCTCGTAGGATGACGAGGGAGGATCCCTGGTGGACTATTGTGTTGGTGATTAGTGGACTCGTGTGCGAAACTATTTTACTAGTGGTTTCTCGTAGGATAGCTTAGCCAAGAGTCAAAGCTGGCTTGCTGCAATAACTCCACCACCTTCTTGAGAATGAGCATGTATAGTAGGTTCTGTTGTAAGACTTGCTGAGTACCTTTCTACTCATGTTTGCTTTAATTACTGTTTTCTGACGACAACACCGCCCCCTCCGATGGGTTTTATGTAGACCTCGATGTCGATGAGTAACTTGCCACCCAGGTGGTGATCCTGGTCATGGAGGGGCCTATGTAGATAGACAGGCTTCGACAAGCCTTCTTCCTTTCTAGTGTCTGTACTCAGACTATTTGCTTCCGCATGTGCTTGTATGCTTGTATGACTTGAGTGTCGGGTCATGTGACCCCTACCTGTATGAACATGTTATGTATTGCTCTCTGGAGCCTTTAAATAAAGTACTTGAGTTGTAGAGTTTTGTTGTGATGCCATGTTGTATTTGCACATATCGAGCATATTGTGTGTATGATTGAAATGCTTGGTATGTGTGGGATCCGACAATCTGGTTGTTTATCCTTGGCAGCCTCTCTTATGGGGAAATGTAGTCTAGTGCTCCTTGAGCCATAGTAGTCCGCTACATCCCGGTTCACCGGAGTCCTGCTAGCCCAGTACTACTGCTCAGGACACTTGACTGGCCGGCACGTGTTTCACTTCGTTCCTATGTCTGTCCCTTCGGGGAAATGTCACGCGGTGACTTCCGGAGTCCTGCCTAGCCTGCTATAGCCCGGGTTCCCCGGAGTCCTATTAGCCCAGTGCTACAGCACGGATTCACTCGCTGATGACCGACATGCTCGATGTGATTCATATATGCCTGTCTCCATAGGTTTGTGCCGCTTTGGGTTCACGGCTAGCCGTATCGGTCCGAGTTCTCTGTCATATGGATGCTAGCGACACTATCATATACGTGAGCCAAAAGGCGCAAACGGTCCCGGGCCATGGTAAGGCGACACCCGTGGGAATACCGTGCGTGAGGCCGCAAAGTGATATGAGGTGTTACCGGCTAGATCGATGTGACTTGGAATCGGGCTCCTGACAAAAACCCTACGTCTTGCTTGATTAATATTTATGATATGGGTAGTACAAGAGTAGATCTACCACGAGATCAGAGAGGCTAAACACTAGAAGCTAGCCTATGGTATGATTGTATGTTATTGTGTCCTACGGACTAAAACCCTTCGGTTTATATAGACACCGGAGAGGGTTAGGGTTACACAAGGTCGGTTACAAAGGAGGAGATATCCATATCCGTACTGCGTAGCTTGCCTTCCATGCCAAGTAGAGTCCCATCCAGACACGAGATGAAGTCTTCAATCTTGTATCTTCATAGTCCAACTGTCCGGCCAAAGGATATAGTCCGGCTGTCCGGAGACCCCCTAATCCAGGACTCCCTCAGCAGGCATCGTTGCTAGCCGCAACCTCTTGTGCTACTAAGGTCTTCGGAGTAAAGCAGAGTCTGGAGCGGGCCGAGGAAGAACTTGACCGTGTAAAAAAAGCAGCTAGAAGACAAACAAGGTATGCAATGTCCTTATGTATATCCAGAAAGGATGAATGATTTGTTCTGACCATAGTGCCATGATATTTATTAGGGGCGGTGACCGAGGTGGAGGCCCTCAAGAAGGTGCTGGCCAAAGCCAAGAAGAAAGCGGCTGAGGAGAAAGCCGCCCGTGAAAGACACGAAGCCAGAGTTGGTGAGGTCCAGCAGGAGCTCTAGGACACCGTGAAGAAATGTGAATCCTTGGAGCGCAATATTGTGGACCAAGAGATCGAACTCACCAAGGCTCGCCAGAGCGTGCATGACGCCCGGGTTGAAGCCCAAGGAGCCCTCCAAGAAATCCAGGAGGCCAGAAAAATCATGGCGGTTATGGCCTTTATTATGTAGAGCAAGTATGTGAAGAAAGGGTTCCTCTTACTGACCCGGATTTGGAGTTCTTCAGGGGCATTTGCGAATCTGCCGCGCAGTGTTGCCGACGCTGCGGAGTTCTTCCGAGCCGAAGAGGGGAGCTCGACGGAGAAGTTGTTCTGGTCGCAATACCTTGTGCCAAAACATCCGGTGCCCTTTAGCGATCAGCTAAAACAGCTGGTCAAATTGCATAGGGTGCCTGAACTAGCCATGAAGGATTTGATAATCTGTCTATGGCCTGCCGAAGTCATACCCAGCAGCTACTTCGGGCTTGTGAAGCAGCTGAGCAATGCCTGCCCCCATCTCGACGTCATCAAGCGGTCAGTCTGCATCGATGGTGCGCGGATGGCCTTCGCCCATGTCAACATACAGTGGGAGAAGATGGATGCCGTCAAGCTCGCGACTGAGGGACCGCCCGCTGGTAAGGAGCACCGCACGCTGGAGTGGTATTTTGATGATGTCCTCAAGGGATCCCTCATTGTAGAGGGCCAGTGCTCAAAAGACATTATCTTTGAATGAGTACCTTCATGTGAAATTTTATTATTACAAAATCTTGTTCAAGTTAGTTAAATAGAAGGAGGGCTTCAAAACAAAGATCTAGGCGTTTGAATTGCCTAATTCCGATAAACGAGCGAAAAGATAAACTAAAACGAAAATCGGGTCAGAAATCGTGATAAAAAATAATCGCGAAAAACCCTGGAAAAAGAAAAAATGACGAACAGGCTAACAAACGAACGTTCACTGTCTGTGACTAACGGGTGAATGGCGTTCCTTAAAACAAACGCACGAACGGGCGTTCGCTAAATGACCGAACCAAAAAAACCGAACAAACCGATCTAAAAACAGATCTAGGGTTTGAAATAAACCGAACGGTTTTTAAAGAAAACCGGCGGCTACCTCGGCAAACACGTCGGCGGCGGCGGGAACTCCGACGGGGCAGCCAGGCGGTGGGGCGGCAAGGCGGTGGGATCCGGCGGCGAGGCGGCTCGGCGCGAGGGCGGCAAGGTGGCGGCGGCGCGAGGGCCGGGCTAGGGTTGGCGCGGCTCGGGCTGGGGGGCTGGGGGTCACGGGGGCGCAGCTTATAAGGGCCGCCCGGGGCGGAGTCCATGCCGTGTACGGCCCGGAGTCGGTTGACCTATTTTTTTTAAAAAAATCCACAAAAAAAACAAATAAAAAAGAAATACTAAACAGACTCCAGAAATCCTGAAATAAATTTTCCCCATCCTCTAAAATATGCGAGACAAGGTGAACATTTATTTGGGCCTATAGTGCAATTTTGAAAAACGCGCATTTTTCCTAATTCGAATAAAATTGCAATAAAAATCCAAATAAAAATTATTATTTGACTTTAACATTTTCCTCCGATATTTCATTTATTTTGGAGAAGTCATATTATCTCCTCTCATATATTTTGATTCGAAATATATTCGGAGAGAAAAATCATTAAAACCAAAATGATCCTTGTTTCAATATTTGATAAAAAATCAAATATGAAAAACGTGAAATCCCCAACTCTCTCTGAGGGTCTTTGAGTTGCTTAGAATTTTCGAGGATCGCAAAACGGAAATGCAATAGAATATGATATGCATGAATGACCTATGTATAACATTCCAAATTGAAAATTTGGGATGTTACAAACCTACCCCCCTTAAGATGAATCTCGTCCTCGAAATTCGGGTTGGCTAGAAAATAGGTGCGGGTGATCTTTGCGTAGATCATCCTCTCGTTCCCATGTGGCTTCATCCTCGGTATGGTGGCTCCACTGAACTTTGCAAAACTTCATAACCTTACTACGAGTAACTCGGCTAGCAAACTCGAGAATCTTGACCGACTTCTCCTCGTAGGTCAAATCACCATCCAACTGTATTGCTTCCAGGGGCACTCTATCTCTCAGAGTAATATCGGCCATCTCAGCATGGCACTTCTTCAACTGGGAAACTTGAAACACATCATGAACTCCCGACAGTCCTTCGGATAACTCCAACTTGTAGGCAACCTCTCCCATGCGTTCCAAAACACGGTATGGTCCAAAAAATCTCGGGGCTAACCTTCCTTTAACTCCAAAACGTTTAACTCGCAAGGGTGACACTCGCAGATATGCTATGTCTCTGATTTCATAGACTACCTCCTTGCGTTTCGAGTCCGCATAACTCTTCTACCTTGACTGAGCTACCTTCAGTCTATCTCGAATTAGCTTAACCTTCTCTTCAGACTCCTTAATCAAATCCGGTGCAAACAACTGGCGGTCTCCAACTTCGTCCCACATCAATGGTGTTCTGCACCTTCCTCCGTACAGGGCTTCGAACGGTGCAATCTTCAAACTGGCCTGGTAGCTATTGTTGTACGAGAACTCTGCGTAGGGTAAAGTATCATCCCAACTAGATCCATAGTCTAGTGCACAAGCTCTCAACATGTCCTCCAGAATCTGATTGACTCTCTCGGTCTGTCCATGTGTCTGCGGGTGAAAAGTTGTACTGAACTCCAGCCTGGTACCCAAGGTCTGATGCAGCTGGTGCCAAAACTTTGAAGTAAACTATGGTTCCTCTATCTGATATGATGGTCTTCGTAACTCCATGCACACATACGATCCTGGTCATATATATCTTGGCCAACTTCGCACTTGTATAGGTGGTTTTCACTGGGATAAAGTGAGCTACTTTGGTCAAACGATCCACTACTACCCAGATAGAATCGTATCCAGATCTGGTCCTGGGTAATCTGGTGATGAAATCCATGCCAAGGTTGTCCCACTTCCATTCGGGTATCGGCATCGGCTGCAGTAATCCTGCTGGTTTCTGATGTTCTGCCTTCACTCTCTGGCATACATCACATATGGCTACATACCCGACAATATCTTTCTTCATACTAGTCCACCAGAAACGCTCCTTCAAATCCAAATACATCTTGGTGTTTTCGGGGTGAATTAAGTATGGTGAGTCATGAGCCTCTTGAAGTATCAACTTCCTGATCTCTGTATTATTGGGCACATAAACGCGGTCCTCAAACCATAAGGTGTCATGCTCATCCTCAGGAAAACCTTTGGCTTTTCATTCGCTCATCTTCTCCTTTATCTCGGCAATTTTCTTGTCATCCTTCTGAGCTTCTCGAATCTTTTCCAATAATGTTGACTGAACCTCCAACGCTGCAACAAATCCTTTAGGGACTATCTCCAAATGTAGCTCCCTGAAATCTTCTACCAACTCCCTTGGCAAACCTCCTGTTACTAAGGTATTGGCATAACTCTTTTGGCTCAAAGCGTCTGCTAAGACATTGGCCTTTCCTGGATGATAATGCAATTCCATATCATAATCCTTGATAAGCTCCAACCATCTCCTTTACCTGAGGTTCAACTCCTTCTGTGTGAAAATGTACTTCAAACTCTTATGATCCGTGTACACATCACAATGATTCCCAATTAGAAAATGTCTCCAAGTCTTGAGCGCATGCACCACATCTGCTAACTCCAAATCGTGTGTGGCATAATTCAACTCATGCGGTCGAAGCTGTCGTGAGGCATATGAAACAACTCTTCCGTCTTGCATAAGTACTCCTCCAAGTCCTAAGCGAGAGGCGACGCAATACACATGGAAATCCTTGCGTATATCCGGCAGAATCAGCACTAGGGCTATAGTCAAACGTTTCTTCAACTCCTGGAGACTAGCTTCACATTCCTCAGTCCAATGGAACTTGGTGTCCTTGTTCAACAACGTCGTCATAGGCTTTGCAATTTTAGAAAAATTCTCAATGAATCTCTGGTAGTATCCCGCGAGTCCAAGAAAACTGCGGATCTCTCCAACTGAGGTGGGTGCCAACCACTCAGTGACTGACCGAACCTTGGTGGGATCCACTGCTATACCTTCTCCTGATATAACATGTCCAAGAAATTCAACTTCCTTCAACCAGAACTCACATTTGCTAAACTTGGCATATAACGGATGTTCCCTGAGTTTCTCGAGAACTAAGCGCAAATGCTCCTTGTTTTCCTTTTCATCCTTTGTGTATACTAAAATATCATCAATGAACACCACGACAAACTTATCCAAGAACTCCATGAACACCTTATTCATCATACTCATGAAATAGGCAGGGGCGTTAGTCAATCCAAATGACATAACCGTATACTCATAAAGCCCATACCTTGTGGTAAAAGCTCTCTTAGGTATATCCTTTTCTCGAATCTTCAGCTGGTGGTAACCTGATCGCAGATCGATCTTCGAAAACACTTTAGCTCCTTGCAGTTGGTCAAACAAATCATTAATAATCGGCAGTGGGTACTTGTTCTTGATCGTTACCTCATTCAACACCCGATAATCAATAACCATTCTCAGAGACTTATCCTTCTTCTCAACCAATAACACTGGGGCACCCCATGGTGATGAGCTCCGTCGAATGTAACCTTTCTCCAATAACTCCTTAATCTGTTTCTTGATCTCCTCCAGATCATTCGTGGGCATCCGATATGGTCTCTTTGATATAGGCCCGGTGCCTGGCAACAGCTCTATCAAAAACTCTATGTCTCGATCTGGCGGCATGCCTGGTAACTCCTCTGGAAATACATCTGGGTAATCATTCACAACAGGCACTTCCTCCTGAACAACTCCCGTGAGAGAATGTACCTGGGTTCTCCTTGGCGCATGCCTGGATACATACTTGATCCTTTTTCCCTCCGGGGTGGTAAGAAAAATTGACTTACTCGCACAATCGATGTTTCCCCCATACATCGATAGCCAATCCATTCCTAATATCACATCCAATCCTTGTGACTCAAAATTATCAAGTCTGAGGGGAAAACATGGCTTCCAATGGTCAATGGCATCTGAAAACATCCTTCACTTGCCATATACTCCGCTCCTGGTGATCTTACTAACATAGGTGTCCTAAGTACCTTAGTGGGCAACTTATACTTATCCATGAATCCCCTTGATATATATGAATGCGATGCACCAGTATCGAAAAGAACGATTGCAGTAAAAGACTTAATCAAAAACTTACCGATAACTGCATCTGGCTGCTCCTCAACTTCCTCCATGTTCACGTGGTTCACTTGTCCCCTGTTCAAAGGGTTGGGCTTCTTCTGAAAGTGCTAGTGATCGACTAGAGGGCGGTGAATAGGCGATTTTTATGAAAGTCTTCAAAACATGGAAGTTCCGAAGACAAACGATAGAAATAAACCTATTACCGTGCAGCGGAAGGTAGACTACACTAGGCAAACCATAGTCAAGTATTCAATGGAGTGAAAGCACAATGACTAATAGCAGCTAGGCAGTAAAGATCAGGTAGGAAGATATTGTGAAGCCAATCAGAACAAGCAGTCACTCAGTGAAGACAAAAGATAAAGCAATCATACAATGACTTCACAAGGACCAACAGTAAGTAAAGGGAAGGGAAGGATGAAACCAGTGACTCGTTGAAGACAATGATTTGTTGGACCAGTTCCAGTTGCTGTGACAACTGTACATCTAGTTAGGGAGGCTGAGATTCAACTCAGAAGACCTCGTCTTCACCTTATTCACCTTGAGCTAAGGACATCCAGTCCTCGCCCAATCACTCTGGTAAGTCTTCAAGGTAGACTTCCAAACCTTCACAGACTTCGTTCACCGGCGATCCACAATGACTCTTGGATGCTCAGAACGCGACGCCTAACTGGCTGGAGGATTCACAGTCCTCAAGTGTAATAAGTCTTCAGATCACACAGACAAGAAGACTTAAGTGATGCCTAACACTCTTTGGCTCTGGGTGTATAGGGCTTTATCCTCGCAAGGAATTCTCTCTCGGAGGCTTCGAGGTGGGTTGCTCTCAAACGAAAAAAGTCGTGTACTAACTCTGAGCAGCCAAACATTTATGGTTGTAGGGGGTGGGCTATTTATAGCCACTAGGCAACCCGACCTGATTTGTCCGAAATGACCCTGGGTCACTAAGGAACTGACACGTGTTCCAACGGTCAGATTTCAAACACACACGGCAACTTTACTTGGGCTACAAGCAAAGCTGACTTATCCAACTCTGGACAAGATTTGCTCTCATAGTCTTCACTCGAAGACATAGGATTTTGGTTAAGCATCACTTCAGTCATTCTGACTGGTTCTCTTGGACCCCACTTAACAGTATGGTGGTTCCTATGACTCAACAAGGAAAAACATAGAACGACGAAACTGCTAAGTCTTCGCGCTCCATAGTCTTCACGCGATGTCTTCTCTTGTCATAGTCTTCAATGTGAATGTTTTCACATACCACCTTTGACTTCAATGTCTTCATACATTTTTAGGGGTCATCTCTGGTAGGAAAACCGAATCAATGAGGGACCTCTACCTGTGTTATCCTGCAATTCTCACAAACACATTAGTCCCTCAACCAGGTTTGTCGTCAATACTCCAAAACCAACTAGGGGTGGCACTAGATGCACTTACAATCTCCCCCTTTTTGGTGATTGATGACAAACTGGTTGAAGTTTTCAACGTGGAATAAAATATGTGAAATTGTAAAGGATAGGTTATTGTCTTCATAAGTGGCAAAGGCCCCCCCTGAAGATGTGCATATAAGTAATTTGCTTTTGGTATGCAAATGCACATGGCAGGTTGTACTTGTGGAGATCCTCTTCAACTTATGATGACAATTCATCATGCATGAAAAGTATGTGAAGATAATGACATGCATAATGAAAAATGGACATCTGCAAAATGATCTAAGTGCGGAAATTTATCGTCGCACATGCGGAATTTATCAGCGCATCACAGAAAAGCAAATAAGTAGCAGACGACCATCGAGTTTGAGTGTTACAACTCAAAGAACCAAATGTATCAAAATGCGAGAGTTGTAAACACTAGGCAAAATATAAAACCACCGCCCATATGGACCTGCTTGAAGACTATCAAACTCATATGCTTCTCCCCCTTTTGTCAGTAAGGACCAAAAAGGTTTGAAGACATAGAGCACCTACTCATTCCCATGAGGAGTTGGTGAAGCAGCAAGGTCGTCGGAGTTGGTTGGCGGTGCAGATAAACTCGGTGCAGCGGTGATTCGCGCCGAAGGTGGTGAAGTAGACACGTGCATTCACTGTTGCAGCAGAGGAGGAGAACTCAGAGTCTTCAAGAGACGGAGTACGCCGCAGCAAGGTCCTTCTTGGAGGTGTTGAGTCAAACTTGAAGTGTTCAGAGAAACCATCTTCTTGAAGATCATCTTCAGAACACATAAGCGTCAGCCCTTTCCATGTACGCCAACAAGTTTCATGGGCGACAAAGGCATTCTTGGTGGCAAGGTTGCGAATCATGTTTACGTCCACCAAGAGGCTTTGCATTTGGCGCTTCAGCCAGTCATGATGCTGTAAGAATTCTGCAAATGAACGCAGACTATGAGAACCAAGGGATTCTCCCACGGACATGTACCTATGACAGCATTAAGGTGCAAGGGAAGGGGAAGAGGTCATATGCATTCTCAGAAGATTTTGAAGATAAATCAGTTTAGAAGACATTGACCTCATAGTGCGAAGACATTCACTCATAGATAGAGAGTTGGTTCCAGATTTGTACGAATCCATGGATCAGTACAAGTGAGGAATCTAACTACTTTGTGAAGCATAAGTGAACATACTAGGCATATTATGAGATGCAGTATGAAATAGATCCAACTTGTGTGAATAGAAACTTCTTGTGGTAGAAAGTGATGAATCTATAGGATCAAAGGGGCCGTAAAAAGGAAGTTTTATTTACCACACGAAGAACTGCTAGATGTAGTGGGAGAGGAGGCCGAGCAGTTCGATTGTCCGTGCCCTAACTTGGCGATGGAGGACACCTACGACGACGGTGGAGAAGACGATGTCCGCGGTCGGCATGAAGACGGCGTCGGTGAGGTCGCGGCAGCTAAGCGCTTCGTCGCCGGTGTCGTCGAGGGCTAGCGGTGGCGCTAGGGTTTGTGCGAGAGTGGAAGAAAGGATAATGACTGTGGTGAGGCGTGTATTTATAGGGACAGGGACGGCACAATGTTATTACACAGGTGCCCCTGGCGATTCACATCTGAAGGACACATGGCCATCATGCAACATATCGGAGCTTGTTCCATGTTCCCACGCACGCCTGCATTGTCGGGTGGTCGTTCCCACTTCTCCGGGTTTCAGGTGAAGGAATTAGCATTGAAAATGGACTTAATGTTTGTCTCTGTATCTTCTACGGACTAGGACGCAGAGAAGACATTCGACAGTTTCAATAGAATGCATATGATTGTCAGGACCCCGATTCCAAGTCACACCGATCTAGCCGGTAACACTTCATATCACTTTGGGGCCTCACGCACGGTATTCCCACGGGTGTCGCCTTACCATGGCCCGGGACCGTTTGCGCCTTTTGGCTCACGTATATGATAGTGTCGCTAGCATCCATATGACAGGGAACCCGGGCCGACATGGCTAGTCATGAACCCAAAGCGGCACCAACCTATGGGGACAGGCATACATGGATCACATCGAGCATGTCGGTCAGCAGCGTGTGAATCCGGGCTGTAGCACTGGGCTAATAGGACTCCGGGAACCCGGGCTGTAGCAGGCTAGGCAGGACTCCGGATGTCACCACGTGACATTTCCCCGAAGGGACAGACACAGGAACAAAGTGAAACACATGCCGGCCAGTCAAGTGTCCTGGGCAGTAGTGCTGGGCTAACAGGACTGCGGTGAACCGGGCTGTAGCGGACTACTATGGCTCATGGAAGCACTAGACTACATTTCCCCATAAGAGAGGCTGCCAAGGATAAACAACTAGATTGTCGGATCCCACACATACCAAGCATTTCAATCATACACACAATATGCTCGATATGTGTAAATACAACATGGCATCACAACATAACTCTACAACTCAAGTATTTATTCACTAGGCTCTAAGGAGCGAGATATTATAAACATGGGTCTCATGACCCAACAATCATAGCATATAAATCAAAGCACATGCGGAAGCTTGACATGTCTGGGGACAGACATCTACAAATGAAAAGGGCTGAGAAGCCTGACTATCTACCAGATCCTGCCGAGGCACAAGATCGTAGCTGAGGTAGCAAGCTAAACGTCTAAGTCCACACGGAACTACTAGCGAGACTGACGTCTCTCTGCAAAACATAAAATAGGCAAACGTGAGTACAAATGTACCCAGCAAGACTTACATCAGAACTATCTACATATGCATCGGTATCAATAAAGGGGGGTGGTGGAGTTTAACTACAGCAAGCCAGCTTTGACTCAGTGGCTATCCTGAACTACGACTGCAAGTAACTCTTTGAGGTGGTGCACACGAGTCCACATATACACCATATCAATACACCACTATGGATCTGCTCCCGTCTCCCTACGAGAAGGCCATCCATAGCACTCACACTTATCTTGCGAGTTTTAGAGTATCCACTTTCACTTGTCTATGAACTGTTATAGGCAACCCAGAAGTCCATTACCGCGGACACGGCTATTCGAATAGATGATGTTAACCCTGCAGGGGTGTACTTCTTCAAACACGCTATCACCACTTACCACCGTTTACACGACATGTACTCGGCAACCTTCAAGCGGAAGCCCAACGAGGGTGTCGGCCACGGCCTACCTAAACACTCAAGTCTCTAGTCTAGGTTTATCTCCTATCCAGGTTCCACCCGTAGGGAGTCCGGCCGAGGTTTCCACATACGGCCCCGGACGATGTGTACAGGGTTCCGAGACACCAAACGGGCACCCGGCATGCCCGGCCACGGTGTATCTACCGCATCATAGCCCACCCCTAGGGTCAGCGCTACGCACGGCCGCCAACACATATCCTATAAACACCAGAAACTAGTTGCAACTCCTGGACAGAGGACAAGGGTGATCAAGAAGCCGAGAGGGTCCATTGGTTTCGGGCCCAATGCGTGGTAGTAACTGTTTCATGGATCACAAACACAGAACTCAGTTCCTAAGAACGGTTTCAGTGAGACAACCCACCATGTACTCCTACATGGCCTCTCACCGCTACCTTTACCAAATCGTGTTCACACACTTAGCTCTCAACAGTAGGACATGTTTACACACCTTCGATTCATCCCCGATGAATCAGACCTGACTCAACTCTAAGCAGTAGCAGGCATGACAAACAAACATGAATGAGTAGGCACATCAGGGCTCAAACAACTCCTACTCATGCTAGTGGGTTTCATCTATTTACTGTGGCAATGACAGGTCATGCAGAGGAAAATGGTTCAACTACCGCAGCATGTAACAATTGAATCGTTGTTGTCCTAATGCAGTAAAAGAGAGCAGGAGCGAGAGAGTGGGATTGTATCGGAATGAACAAGGGGGTTTTGCTTGCCTGGCACTCCTGAAGATAATATAGTTCTTCATCGGTGTCATCGATCTCATCGTCGAAACCATGTCTATCGAGAGGGGACAAATACCGGCAACAGAGAAAAAAACACAATCAATGCAATGCACGATATGATGCATGATCATGACATGTCAATATGTTGTGGTTTGAGCTAATGCAACTAGCAACATGTTAAATGGAGTTGGTTTGAACCCTAGGTTCAAATTCAAACTCCATATGTGAGAGTTTAAATTCCATTTATATGAATTGCCTAAACAGCAGCCATAAGTTTTTCTAACATGCATGAAAATGCCATAAACAGATTCCTTGAATTTTTCTGACAATTTTTCATATATAATTTATTTCATTCTGAGCTACGGTTGATTTTATATGATTTTTAGAAGTTAATAACATTTTCTGGAATTTCCTGAATAGAAATAAATCCAGAAATTACATTATTGCATCAGCATTACGTCATGCTGACCTCAGCAGGTCAACACGCCAGGTCCAGGTCAAACCTGACCAGTGGATCCCACTGGTCAGTCTCACAGAGTTGGGTTGGGTGGATGACAAGTGGGACCGGTCAACATTGACTTGACCAAAGTCAAAGCTGACACGTGGGGTCCACAGGGTTAGCACTAATCTAAACAGGTAATTTACACTAACCTAATCTCTTTTAGTTAGCCGGTTAGTTGGGCGGTGGGGCCCGGTTGTCATTGACTCTACGGGGAAATCAGTAGGGTGCTTAGGCCCTAATGATGGTGCCACATCAGCGGCCGCCGGGGTTAGTCGCCGGCGACCAAACAGAGCGGCGGAAGCACTCGGAACGGCGCCACAGGCGTCGGATGGGCGCGTGGCTTGGTCCTACGGCCAGTTGGAGGAGTGCCGCGTCCAACGGTGCAGGTGGTTTAGCGCGCGGTGGCCGGGAACGACGCCGGCGAGCGTTTGGGCGGCGGCCGGAGCTCGGGCGTCGGTCGTTTTGCTGCTGTGGCGTGCTAGCGGGCGCGTACGAGCGCGGGGAGCAGGGGAGAAGATGGCGGAGCTCACAGCGGGGTCGGACACGGTCTCAGCGAGCTCGGGGAGGCGAAGATGGCGGCAATTCGACCGCGGCGATCCTCGGTGGCCGAGGAGGGGAAAAGCGGCGGGGTGGCGCTTCGGGGCCCTTTCGGTAGCTTGGCTCGGTGAGGAGGTAGGGAACAAGGTGGCGGAGCTCGGGGATAGCTCGGGGAGGCTCGGGGAACATGGTGGACGCGGTGACGGCAAACGGCGGCAACGGTCTCGCTCGGCCGTGCGCGTGAGAGAGAGCAGAGGAGGGGGAGGGGGTCCAGAGTAAGAGGGGAGAGACGCAGGGGGTCGAGGGCGTCTCTGTGGCGCGTTCAAAAGAGCAGGGGCGTCGCGGTGGAAGCAGGAGCTGGCCAGGGCGGCGTCGGCGCGCTCCAGTGAGCTGCTTCATGCGCTGGCGCGGGGAAGAAGACGCCCGTGCCCCTGGTGGGCTGGCTGGGCCAGCTGGTCCGCCAGGTAAGGAAACTCTCTCTCTGTCCTTCTATTAGTTTTCTGTTTTCTATGTATTTGATATGTTAGGAATTAGTAATAATACTAACTCATTTCCGTTAATCCTGGGATATATTTTGGGCTCTATTTGAAATATTTATGACTGCCCAAAATTGTTTCCAGGATTTGTCGAGCATTTAAAATATTTATATTGATTAAATGCCGAAATTCAAATACCTAGGGATTTAATTCAAAGCCCAAATGTGTCCAGAAAAAATGCAAATCATCTTGGGGAGATGCTTCCACCTTAAACCAGAGATGATGAACATTTTTAAAAGGCATTTTGAGTTCATTGAAAATATTTTTATTTGAAACTATTTGAATTGCATTTGTGCTAGGGCTTGATCATCCCCATTTCAGAGTTTCATAAAACTTAAACATGATGACATGATGATCATGCAAGGTCAAGCAAAGGCTAAGGCTAGGGCTGTGACAACTTACCCCCACTAAACAAGAATCTCGTCCCGAGATTCAAGACGTGAGGTAAGAGGAAAGGAGGTCACAAACTATCACAGTCTTCTCGATCCAAGTTGCACCTCATAAGGTTGTTGATTCGTTGCATACATTGATCTTGATATCCTCGCTTTTGAGATCTTCATCCATGCGATGACGATGGAAAGAAACTTTACTAGGATTGATCTTCTCGAAGATCGAGCTATACAAGATCAACTCGCGGAATGAGATGTTCATCACGAGTTGAGACACAAAACACATCGAGAGGGACGGAAGAACAAACGACGAGGTTTGATTTGTGGGCAACAATTCCACGCTTAGAAAGATGGTGGATGGTGTCAAGGTGGCGAGGAAATAATTGCCATGATCCCATAACGGGGCACCTCGGGAAAGGTGACTCGTTGGATTGTTCCCTTAAGTGGCAAAAAGAATTACTTTTGATCCATAGATCATTGAAACTCTTCATACCAACTTAAAGAAACTTTCAATTGATCGTTTGAAATAGCTCGAAGAAATGGCATACTCGGACTAGGATGAATGATGTGGACTATCTTGTTGGAGACAACGCAATGGATGATTTGCTTATCATCGGAGACAGATGGGACCCATGGTAAGTCCACTTTTGAAGATGATCCTGGACAACTACTACTGAGGTGCAAGCTGGGAACAAAATGCAAATGCTGGGAATGATTCTCGTAACTGGGGAAAAACTCAACAATCGAGAGTGTTTCCAATGTTTCAATGGTTATAGAATCATCGAAGAAACTGAGAGCACAAGGATCCCTAAGGAACAACTTCTATAATGAGTCGCACAAAATCCTCATGGAAAGATGGGCAAAGATACTATAATGACAGATCTTCCGGCTAGGTGTGTCGGCCAGAACATCAACCCTGTCGGGACCTACAATATAGATCCTGGAAAAGTTCCAACCATCATATCTGCCTGAGATTCAGATCTGGTTGGTAATAGGATAATTCAGACAGCATGTCTGGAAAAGAAAGTTTGCAACACAAACCGACGATATGACGTTGCGAGATTCTCAAAAAATGAACTATGATAGTAAGCTCCAAAACATGAGTCGGTTTTGCTACAAACCTGTGAACACGATGTCCCAGATAAGCATGACCACATAGTAGTCTTATAATAAAACACTACCGAGTCCAGATGGGGAACCAACATCAAGGATATCGAAGTCCTTGCATAAGTCTAGCTCTTAAGAAGAAACTTCTTCTCCTTGAACAAATCAATCAGTGGCTTGGTGTGCTAGGGATTCATATAGAATGAAGGTTGCAAGTCTCCAGACCATAGAATACTTCGCACGTATGCATGACTGACTTGGGATGATTCCAGAGAAAGCGAGACAAACTTTCCCAAATTCATAGCGGGAACTTGCTTCAAATGCATGTGAACTAGAGGAAGTCACTTCTTATACCAAACGTATGCTTCATGAGCTAGCATGAAGAAATGCTTTCAAAGTTTCCAACACTAGCTTAATGTTCAACATGAATCATGGATAAGATGAAAATATTGTCGATCGGCTCGACAACAGGTCATCCAGATTTCCGTGAAGATGGAATTCCATAATTATGTGAACAAGGTGATAGCATTGGTAAGACCCAAAAGATATAACGGTGTATGCTCGAGGAAACAACCACGAGTAAGACAACATTATGAACATTGTTAGTTCTCATTTTACTTGACGATAGCCCACACTCAAATCAAGGTTTTGACAAGACGATAGATTCAACAACCGATCCCGAGGAACAATCGATGAAAATATCATCTTTCTTCAACACACACACACAAGGATATCCCTTTGGAATGAACTGAGCCGGACAAGCTTTCATTTTCCAACTCTCCAAGTTGTTGTTCAGCTTAACCAACTAGCTCAGGGTATCCAACACAGATTCTTGGAGAAGGGGTGGTTTACAAGAAACCAACTTGATCACGAGCTCAACATAACAGTTAGGGGGCAATCTGGTGATACTTCCGAGGAAATATTCAGAAAATCACGAACCACCGATATGTTTCTAAGCTCGGGAACAATCTTGCTTTTCAGAGCAAGACGATATGATCAAGAGAGCAAGGGACTGACACAATCCTAACTCATTGATCGAAGAGTGCACTAGGAAAAATGGACTAGGTGGCACAATCTATCTTAGAATGATGATTCAATAACCAACACGCTAAGAAAGAAATTATTGTCCATTAGCTACCTAGCAACTAGTTGCTAGGAGTATTGATTTCACACATCATGGTTCACTTGCCGGCATTCCGGTTGCGACGACATGGGACCAAGGAATGAAAAATGATGGTAAGAAGTATCACTACGTCAAGAATTCATGAGAGAGGGTGCAATTCTCATGACAATCCTGACATAAAGGGGGTAATACTCCAGGGTAGAATAGAGCAAAAGCTGGATTGGCATTTGATCTGCAGAACACAACTACTTTGACCCAATCCTGGATATGGATGAGGTACTGGAGTTTGTTTCTCCTAATCATTCTGAAATAGAATGGCTTAACGGACCACGAGAATAATAAACATCGATAACACGGATGCATAATTACTCCTGACTATCAATTGATAGATGATGGTCGGAATATAAATGAAGAGGGACAACTCAAGAGGAAATATATCTTTCGGAGTTGTGGATGCATAGATTAATATGTCGAACCAAGTTCAACAGGTTTCTTCCAGATAACCCATGCAGAAAGGTAGAACTGGCAGAATCACAATTATGAATGGAGAACTCCTCAAGAGTACTCTGATTGTGATATTTTGGATCAAAGAACTTCTACCTTAATGGTTCAGGGTATTTGGAAGAAGGAATACCACGGACCTCGAGGACTGTCGCAAGGTTACTAATATCCTAAAGGAACGAGGAAACACTATCAATAGGAGGTGACTAGAGTGAATCTCGGGTTCAAACCCTGGAATAAAATACCTACTAACTAAATTACATCACGGAATGCTTTCGAGAATGATGGCCAGAATCATCACACTGGGAACACAAGACATGTCTAGATTTACTAGGTGATCCTCTAAGACACCTAGGGTCATAATACTAGCTCCAACCTATATGTCGAGGCAACAGAGTGCCTCAACTCACCGATTAGTATGGTTAATCTGGCCCAAAAGGATATCAGGAACGGGAAGAAAGGATTTGCAAATGCATCAGACAATTTAGAAACCTAGGATGACTCGGACAGCATAACAGCTATAAATGCTCAAAAAGATTTGAGACATCCTGCAAAAATTGTGGCATAACCACTCAACATCACAATATCAAAGTTCTGAGGCCAGCTATGACATATGGGAGTAGTAGGAACTGAACTGAGGCTTGAGCTCAACAATCTTAGGCAACTATGGTTTAGTAACACGTCACCCTGAGAGATAGAAGAGAAGCCTAGTTCTTAACCCCGTAGAAAAGATAAGATAACTCACATCAGAAGGTCATGAGGATAAGGAGTAAAAAGAGCCTTATGTTCCCTTCCACAATCAATTCCCTTACATAACTAAAGCATTTCTAGACACAACTTCGACCAGTTTGGCTTGGTAATCCTACAGGCAGTCAGGCTCTGATACCAAAGCTGTCAAGACCCCGATTCCAAGTCACATCGATCTAGCCGGTAACACTTCATATCACTTTGCGGCCTCACGCACGGTATTCCCACGGGTGTCGCCTTACCATGGCCCAGGACCGTTTGTGCCTTTTGGCTCACGTATATGATAGTGTCGCTAGCATCCATATGACAGGGAACCCGGGCCGACATGGCTAGTCGTGAACCCAAAGCGGCACCAACCTATGGGGACACGCATAGATGGATCACATCGAGCATGTCGGTCAGCAGCGTGTGAATCCGGGTTGTAGCACTGGGCTAATAGGACTCCGGGAACCCGGGCTGTAGCAGGCTAGGCAGGACTCCGGATGTCACCAAGTGACATTTCCCCGAAGGGACAGACACAGGAACGAAGTGAAACACATGCCGGCCAGTCAAGTGTCCTGGGCAGTAGTGCTGGGCTAACAGGACTGCGGTGAACCGGGCTGTAGCGGACTACTATGGCTCATGGAAGCACTAGACTACATTTCCCCATAAGAGAGGCTGCCAAGGATAAACAACTAGATTGTCGGATCCCACACATACCAAGCATTTCAATCATACACACAATATGCTCGATATGTGTAAATACAACATGGCATCACAACATAACTCTACAACTCAAGTATTTATTCATTAGGCTCCGAGGAGCGAGATATTACAAACATGGGTCTCATGACCCAACAATCATAGCATATAAATCAAAGCACATGCGGAAGCTTAACATGTCTGGGGACAGACATCTACAAATGAAAAGGGCTGAGAAGCCTGACTATCTACCAGATCCTGCCGAGGCACAAGATCGTAGCTGAGGTAGCAAGCTAAACGTCGAAGTCCACACGGAACTACTAGCGAGACTGATGTTTCTCAGCAAAACATAAAATAGGCAAACATGAGTACAAATGTACCTAGCAGGACATACATCAAAACTATCTACATATGCATCGGTATCAATAAAGCGGGGTGGTGGAGTTTAAATGCAGCAAGCCAGCTTTGACTTAGTGGCTATCCTGAACTACGACTGCAAGTAACTCTTTTAGGTGGCGCACACGAGTCCACATATTCACCATATCAATACACCACTATGGATCCGCTCCCGTCTCCCTACGAGAAGGCCATCCATAGCACTCACACTTATCTTGCGAGTTTTAGAGTATCCACTTTCACTTGTCTATGAACTGTTATAGGCAACCCAGAAGTCCATTACCGCGGACACGGCTATTCGAATAGATGATGTTAACCCTGCAGGGGTGTACTTCTTCAAACACGCTCTCACCACTTACCGCCGTTTACACGACATGTACTCGGCAACCTTCAAGCGGAAGCCCAACGAGGGTGTCGGCCACGGCCTACCTAAACACTCAAGTCTCTAGTCTAGGTTTATCGCCTATCCAGGTTCCACCCGCAGGGAGTCCGGCCGAGGTTTCCACATACGGCCCCGGACGATGTGTACAGGGTTCCGAGACACCAAACGGGCACCCGGCATGCCCGGCCACGGTGTATCTACCGCATCATAGCCCACCCCTAGGGTCAGCGCTACACATGGCCGCCAACACATATCCTATAAACACCAGAAACTAGTTGCAACTCCTGGACAGAGGACAAGGGTGATCAAGAAGCCGAGAGGGTCCATTGGCTTCGGGCCCAATGCGTGGTAGTAACTGTTTCATGGATCACAAACACAGAACTCAGTTCCTAAGAACGGTTTCAGTGAGACAACCCACCATGTACTCCTACATGGCCTCTCACCGCTACCTTTACCAAATCGTGTTCACACACTTAGCTCTTGTCGGGGATATACCCCGCGGCGTAAACCGGCCGGAAGTATAACCCGGCCGGACTAGGCGTTTCATTGGTAAACCGCCAGAGGATTGGTGGTTTACGTGATTGGCGATTCACTGGTATGACGATTCATGAGCCTGAATACTCATTGGTGACCCGGCGGGTGTTCCGGACGGATGACAAGGCCCAAGGCCCAGCATGCCGGTTTATGTTAATGGTGGGCCGGTTTAAGAGGAAAGGCATGAGGAACATTATCTTACAAGGAGCTAAGACCTGGACTTGTATCCGGTTTGTATTAGAGATAGACTAGTCCTAATCCTAATAGGACTCTACATGTAACCTGCCCCTCCAACATATATAAGTAGGGGCAGGGCTCCTCAAAAGGGGACAAGATTCACAAGTTTCACAAGTTGGACAAGTTAGGTTTAGACAATAGCTCTCGAGATAGAGCACTCTTGTAACCGTGATCATCATCATCAATATCAATGAAGCAGGATGTAGGCTTTTACCTCCATCGTGAGGGGTCGAACCTGGGTAAAACATCGCGTCTCTCGTCCCGCTCAACCCCTCTCAAGCTACCACATAAATGCGTTGGCCTTGCGACTAAGTCCTGACACTAAGGACATCTGCCGTGACAATCCCACAATAGTGGCGCCCACCATGGGGCTCGCGCACGGTGGTGTTGAGTTCTTGAAGGGATCTACTCTCAGGGATCGAGAAGCTCGCGATGTGCTGGATGAAAAAGAGCCGATGCAGAAGGATATACGTCGTGTCCATGACCGGCAATCGGAACGACATACAAGAGTTGAGATAAAGGGAAATTTAGGGTTGCGTGTTTTTCGGTTGCTGCAAGAACCCTAGCAATCCGACGAAACCGAGAGTTTTTTTATGATGAAGTACTGAAGCACACCCGAAGGAAACTACAAAAGAGTCATGCATGTATGTGACAGAGCGCGTTTGCTAAAAGTGGTGGATTAGAAAAGCATTTTTTCAAGGAAAAGCGAATCAATGGGACGAGTCTATGAGGAAAACTGTGATGTTAAATCATGTACGGATTGTCTTGGATATATGCGACTGGGCGATTTACCAAGATCAGGCTAAGACTATCAAAGTATCAATGTTGCTGCTCCAAACCGGATTCAATTCAGATATACCGCCAGGTCTCGCCTCAACGGCCTGTCAATATCGTTTCCAAGACCTCATGTTTGGAAGCTCGGCCACATCTTCTTGTTCACGTACAGCTTCAAGTCCCGAGGCAATTAGCCAATGCTGTTGCAGGCTACTTCCACGTAAAGAAAAATCAGAGAAAAGATACGATCTGCCAGGTTGAAATACTACTAGTATACACGTACTACTTGAGTACGCCATCACACAAAAAAAACATGGATCCATTGAACCGGCTATGACTCAGAAGCAGAGGTCTCCGCGGACTCAGCCCCGCCTCTGGTTGCGCCATCTTTGGGCCGCGTAGAGCCGGCCTCGCTCCACTGAGAGTCGCCGCCGGGTGCCACAACCCGCCTACTTCTGTCGCAAGTCGCCACAGCCTCGGACCGCCGGCCTCAAGTCACCGTCCTTGCAGAACTGCTATGAGCCATCGCGTCGGCTCATCTTCGCCATCTCGGGCTTGCCTCACCGGCTTTGCCCGTAAACCATATCCACTCGCCAGCTTTGCCACCGCCTGAGAGTCGCCCGTGCCTGTGCATGGGCTGTCTCCGCATGTCTCACCGGAGTCATCGTCCGCTATCAGCCGCCTCCGGGTCTCCGTCGCTGTGATGCAGGCGGCAGCAGCAAGTTGCCGTCAAAGTGGGCGGCCCTCGCTGTTTCTTGCTAAGTCGCCGAATTCGGTCATGGCTCATCTCTGGTTCTCTGACGCTTTGGCTCGTCTTTGTATCTGGTTCTCTGACATTGTGATTGCTGCTAAGTCACCACTTCCGGTGCTGGTCGCCGAGCTGCAACAGGTTTGACTCTGAGTCAAATCCACCAGTCCGGCCTCGCCTGATAAACCAAAGACCTCCGCGGCCTCCTCGAGTCTCTGCGGCCGGCTCCTCCCCATTGGCTCAGGCCTCCAGTAAAAAGACATGCGCCAGCCAGCGGGTGCTAAACCTGCCGCCCTATGTATTAACACATATTATTTTCATCAGAGAATAACTACTTTGGTTTATGTATTTTTTATGTGTGCAGGACAAAGATTCATTATAAAGGTGGTGCTATACTATGCCTATGGAGTGTATGTTAGCATCATCACGCACCGGAGTCTGAACCCGCTTATTGATGGAACAGGTGTGCGTAAGTCGCCACCCGTGCGGCTTAATCTACATCAACCCGCCGGAGCCGCGTTGAGCCGCCCTTGCCGCTTTGAGCCGCCGAGGTTATATTAAGTCGCCGGTCTGCCTGAGCCACTGGAACTATATTGAGTCGTTGTTTTGTCTGAGCTACCTTTGTCGCGATAAACGGGTCATCCATCATCCAAACAAATCAGGTGATATCCATCCAAGTTTGTTTTATTAAAACATGTTGTTTTTGCCACAGAACAAGATTGTCTTTGCCTTGGTCTGCAATATTGTTTATGCAGGGAAATTATTTATGATATATTATACCATGGAGATGGAGGCATGCCAACATCTTTGGGCATAGGCGGTCGTCGTTACTCAACAGACTCCCGCACCGGCTTACAATGCTGTGGCCGTCTCTTGCGACCGCACCGGCTTACAACGCCGTGGCCGTCTCTTGCGACCGTGCCGGCTTACAACGTCGTGGCCGTCTCTCGCGACCACACCGGCTTACAACAAGGAGGACAACTTACCCATCCGCACCGGCTTACAACGCCATGGCCAGTTCATCTGTCTGTGCCGCCTCAGATGTTGCGGTCGTCTTTACCGTCCGTCTCCTGCGGCCTGGTCTACATCAACACACCGGGCCGCACCTGTCTGCATGAGCTGTTCATTGAGTATGAGCAAGTCACTACTTGGGAAGCCCGGTTTCTCTTCCAATAAATTGGAGGCAAATTATCATATATTATCAGCCGCCGTCTGCACTGGATGGTTCAATGGGAAGGTGCACAAGTCGCCGCCACTACAGTTTGGTTAACTTCAAACAGCCAGTTGGAAGGAGCCATTGGCCGAGTTGCTGACACGGCTCATACGGGATCATTTATAACCCGCCGCAGTCACCTCAACCTTCTGTGGGTTCACATCGTGCTATCAACACCAATGATATGACTTAACAAACGTCGCCGGTTTTCAGTAAAGTCGAGAACCCCAATACGCTGGAGGGAAAGATAACCCGGTCCCGGATTCACATCGTGCTGTCAGAAGATTTCCGGATTAGAAAGTATATGACAGTTACAAAATCCTGGCTCAATGAAGAAGTTTCGGGTCATCAGAAAAGGATTCCGGTTTACAATCCGGTACAAGGGAAATTTGTTCTCCGTCAAAGCTCTGAAGCTCTCAAATCCGGTTTAAGAATTTCCGGTTCAAAAAGGAATTAACTTCTCGCAAGTTCAAGTTTAAAGGCCGTCAGAAAATTTCCAGCTAAAAATGAAGATTTTGGTTTAAAATCTGGTTCAAGGGAAAGATGTCTCCCACAAAGCTTTGAAGCTCTCAATATCCGGTTCAAGATCCCGGTTCAAGAAGAATTTATCTCTTGCAAAAAGTTTAAAATTGCCGAAGAGGACCTGCTGCCACGATGCGCGGTTCAAACATGGGTATCCCGCCTTACTGGCTTGACATATTATTGATCATATGGGGGCGTCTGCTTCATAAAGTGGGGTCTCTGTTCTTTTACATCATGCGTGGTTACACAGAGTTGTTCTGTCTTAAAGCGGCCTCCAGTTTACCCCTTGAAAATTTTATAAACATCACTTGGGGGCTTGGTCGTGTCCGAACCGATGCAACACCTTTTGATAGGCGAAAGCCACCAGATCACTTGGGGACATGGTCAAGTCTGAACCAGTGACGCCTCTTGATCGGCCTAAGGCCATAGAATCACTTGGGGGCTTGGTCGAACACGAACCATTGCCACGCCTCTTGATCAACATAATGCCACGGTTTCATTTGGGGACCTGGCTGACTTGAACCATAGCTACACCATTGGGGAGCTTGGTCGTGTCCGACCATGGTAACACCATCTGATCGGCTCAAAAAGCCTCCTTTTGCAAATGGTTTTATCATTGCCTTTGCTTCAATATTTTCCTTGATAACTGTTTCTTTTATTTTTGTTGTGTTTTTAAACTGACAATTCTTAAACCGGTTCGACTGTCAAATTACAAATTGACGGAACACGGTCAAATCTTAATCCGGAGACTATCTGCCCGGTTTGATTTTCTGTTACCATCCTATTATGGAGTAAACCGGTGTTTATCAAGCCGGCTCGGCTTTCAACTACAAGTTGTCAGTACACGATCAAGTTATAATCCGGAGACTATTAGCCTGGTCTGGTTTGACTACGAGTCGCCAGTATTATATGTGGTTAAACCGGCGTTTATCACAACCCGGCATGGTTTTATCATAAACCGGCACAATATGGAAGGAGTTATCAGTACTGAAGATTTGGGTTATCACCCTTACTACAAAAAGTTGGTAAAACCAACAATGTGATTCAATGTCAAAGGTATGATATATTTCATATTTGATTATTCTTAAGTGCAGCCTTGGTTATAAACCCGGGTTATATGTTGGGCATTATGACCCGTCCGGCGGTAAACCGCCAGGACACTTTAAACTTGTTGTATGCAGAAACAGGTTTGTTAAACCGGCCTGGCTTTGGACTATAAGTCGCCAGTATATATATATATATATTTGGATTGCGCCATTGGAATCATGCGCTTATAAATCATTGGGTTATATTATTCAAATAGCCAAGTTTGGCTGAATTTTCATTATGATATTGAATGAATAAGGTTTTCACCGGATTATGTTATCTTGAATAGCCAACATGGCTGGATTTTTA
This sequence comes from Triticum urartu, assembly GCF_003073215.2. Lineage (NCBI taxonomy): Eukaryota > Viridiplantae > Streptophyta > Magnoliopsida > Poales > Poaceae > Triticum > Triticum urartu. Next base: position 163,428,082 of record NC_053027.1, on the reverse strand, counting down.
TGGTTATTAATAACTGGTATTATTGAGGTTTTCAAAGTTTCCTTAGCGCAATGGCTATCATATTATCAATAGATATGATTTATTCTACAATTGCAGGAATAGTCCCGAGTCGCTGCAGGCTTACAACCCGGCACTTGGGGGCTACATTATTCAAATCGAGATTACATGCAAGTCTCATGTCGCTGCAAGCATGCATCATGACACTTGGGGACTAATGCAAAGTCATTTTTATTAGTCTTATTGAAGACCCGACTCATCATATTATAATGAGCCGGCCCTTGGGGGCTACCAATTGCTCCTGTCAACAATTCAAGGTACACACGTTTTCATCTATTATTGAAGGATCCACTGCTCAGTTGGTAAAGCACAAAGCTCTCAACCTTGTGAATATGGGTTCAAGCCCCATGATGGGAGTTACATAATATAATGTTATTCTCAATGAAGCATATATAAAGTCCCAGCTCAATATTATCTTACTGAGCCGGCCCTTGGAGGCTACACGTTGCTATTAAAGTCTACATGATCATACTTTCAAAGTCCCTGCTCATTATTTACATAATGACCCGGCCCTTGGGGGCTACACTGGTTGAAGTTTTTTATGAGCATCAGGAAATTACAAGTCCCAGGTTGCTGCAAGCATGACAACCCGGCACTTGGGGGCTACATATATGGAGTATTCAGTTTATATGATTGAGATGAACTAATCGGATTTTTTCAAGGTTGAAACACTTATTGGAGCAAGTCTTAAGTTATCACTATGTTCTCCTCTTAAGACTTGGGGGCTACATGTATTATGCATATAAAGGAGGAACATCTTCATTTTATCGGTTTTGAGAAAATCAGGAAGATCAATTACATGACCCGGTGTCGACAACAATTATGACCCGGTGCCATCAATATTTATAAACCGGCCATTTTGGTAATATTAAACCGGCAAGTTTTACATCTTCAAACCGGCTGAATATCAGATAAGTATTTTCAGACCCATATTTCTTAAACCGGCGCTTTGGGAGCTGAGTCAAAGGAGTTATTCTTCACAATATTTCTCGGTGACAAACCAATGTCGGCAAATTGATTATGAAGCTAGTCTGTTGACCCGGATTTCCCAGAAGGAGGAAATAACAAGGACTTAAGGATGATCAGGTACCGGTTTACAAAAATTCTTAACCCGGAGCATAACCTGTCAAATTTGTTCTTGTGTTTATTTTGCAGCATAAGTTTACCATGAATAAATCCAAGCTAAACTTGGGGGCTAATGTCAGGGATATACCCCGTGGCGTAAACCGGCCGGAAGTATAACCTGGCCGGACTAGGTGTTTCATTAGTAAACCGCCAGAGGATAGGCGGTTTACGTGATTGGCGGTTCACTGGTATGACGATTCACGAGCCTGAAGACTCATTGGTGACCCGGCGGGTGTTCCGGACGGATGACAAGGCCCAAGGCCCAGCATGCCGGTTTATGTTAATGGTGGGCCGGTTTAAGAGGAAAGGCATGAGGAACATTATCTTACAAGGAGCTAAGACCTGGACTTGTATCTGGTTTGTATTAGAGATAGACTAGTCCTAATCCTAATAGGACTCTACATGTAACCCGCCCCTCCAACATATATAAGTAGGGGCAGGGCTCCTCAAAAGGGGACAAGATTCACAAGTTCCACAAGTTGGACAAGTTAGGTTTAGACAATAGCTCTCGAGATAGAGCACTCTTGTAACCGTGATCATCATCATCAATATCAATGAAGCAGGATGTAGGCTTTTACCTCCATCGTGAGGGGCCAAACCTGGGTAAAACATCGTGTCTCTCGTCCCGCTCAACCCCTCTCAAGCTACCACATAAATGCGTTGGCCTCGCGACTAAGTCCTGACACTAAGGACATCTGCTGTGACAATTCCACGACATCTCTCAACAGTAGGACATGTTTACACACCTCCGATTCATCCTCGAGGAATCAGACCTGACTCAACTCTAAGCACTAGCAGGCATGACAAACAAACATGAATGAGTAGGCACATCAGGGATCAAACAACTCCTACTCATGCTAGTGGGTTTCATCTATTTACTGTGGGAATGATAGGTCATGCAGAGGAAAAGGGTTCTACTACCGCAGCATGTAACAGTTGAATCGTTGTTATCGTAATGCAGTAAAAGAGAGCAGGAGCGAGAGAGTGGGATTGTATCGGAATGAACAAGGGGTTTTTGCTTGCCTGGCACTCCTGAAGATAATATAGTTCTTCATCGGTGTCATCGATCTCATCGTTGAAACCACGTCTATCGAGAGGGGACAAATACCGGCAACAGAGAAAGAAACACAGTCAATGCAATGCACAATATGATGCATGATCATGACATGTCAATATGATGTGGTTTGAGCTAGTGCAACTAGCAACATGTTAAATGGAGTTGGTTTGAACCCTAGGTTCAAATTCAAACTCCATATGTCAGAGTTTAAATTCCATTTATATGAATTGGCCTAAACAGTAGCCATAAGTTGTTCTAACATGCATGAAAATGCCATAAACAGATTCCTTGAATTTTTCTGATAATTTTTCATATATAATTTATTTCATTCTGAGCTACGGTTGATTTTATATGATTTTTAGAAGTTAATAACATTTTCTGGAATTTCCTGAATAGAAATAAATCCAGAAATTACATTATTGCATCAGCATTATGTCATGCTGACCTCAGCAGGTCAACACGCCAGGTCCAGGTCAAACCTGACCACTGGGTCCCACTGGTCAGTCTCACTGAGCTGGGTTGGGTGGATGACAAGTGGGACCGGTCAACGTTGACTTGACCAAAGTCAAAGCTGACACGTGGGGTCCATAGGGTTAGCACTAATCTAAACAGGTAATTTACAGTAACCTAATCTCTTTTAGTTACCAAGTTAGTTGGGCGGTGGGGCCCGGTTGTCATTGACTCCAGGGAGTAATCAGTAGGGTGCTTAGGCCCTAATGATGGTGCCACGTCAGCGGCCGCCGGGGTTAGTCGCCGGTGACCAAATAGAGCGGTGGAGGCGCTCAGAACGGCGCCACAGGCGTCGGATGGGCGCGTGGCTTGGTCCTACGGCTAGCTGGAGGAGTGCCGCGTCCAACGGTGCAGGTGGTTGAGCGCGCGGTGGCCGGGAACGACGCCGGCGAGTGTTTGGGCGACGGCCGGAGCTCGGGCGTCGGTCGTTTTGCTGCTGCCGCATGCTAGCGGGCGAACGGAGGCACTAGCGAGGCACTGCGGAGTGCGGGGAGTGCGTTAGGTACTAGCGGTGACCAAAGGGTCACCGGAGTGACGCCGGCGTCGAGCTCGTGCGGCGGAGCGGCTCGGCTCCGGTAGAGGAGGTGGCTAGAGGGTGCGTACGAGTGCGGGGATCAGGGGAGAAGATGGCGGAGCTCACAGCGGGGTCGGAGACAGTCTCAGCGAGCTCGGGGAGGCGGTGACGGCGGCAATTCGACGACGGCAATCCTGGGTGGCCGACGAGGGGAAAAGCAGCAGGGGTGGAGCTTCGGGGCCCTTCCGGTAGCTTGGCTCGGTGAGGAGGTAGGGAATGAGGTGGCGGAGCTCGGGGATAGCTCGGGGAGGCTCGGGGAACACGGTGGACGCGGTGACGGCAAGCGGCGGCGACGGTCTCGCTCGGCCGTGCGCGTGAGAGAGAGCAGAGGAGAGGGATGGGGTCCAGAGCAAGAGGGGAGAGATGCAGGGGGTCGAGGGCGTCTTCGTGGCGCGTTCAGAAGAGTCGAGGCGTCGCGGTGGAAGGAGGAGCTAGCCAGGGCGGCGTTGGTGCGCTCCAGCAAGCTGCTTTGTGCGCTGGCGTGGGGAAGAAGACGCTCGTGCCCCTGGTGGGCTGGCTGGGCCAGCTGGGCCACCAGGTGGGCGCCAGGTAAGCAAACTCTCTCTGTCCTTCTATTAGTTTTCTGTTTTCTATTTATATGATATGTTAGGAATTAGTAATAATACTAACTCATTTCCATAGATCCTGGGATATATTTTGGGCTCTATTTGAAATATTTACGACTGCCCAAAATTGTTTCCAGGAATTTTCGAGCATTTAAAATATTTATATGGATTAAATGCCCAAATTCAAATACCTAGGGATTTAATTCAAAGCCCAAATGTGTCCAGCAAAAATGCAAATCATCTTGGGTAGATGCTTCCACCTTAAACCAGAGATGATGAACATTTTTAAAAGGCATTATGAGTTCATTGAAAATATTTTTATTTGAAACTATTTGAATTGCATTTGTGATAGGGCTTGATCATCCCCATTTCAGAGTTTCATAAAACTTAAACATGATGACATGATGATCATGCAAGGTCAAGCAAAGGCTAAGGCTAGGGCTGTGAAAATGATTTGGACAGATAGAGTTTGAGATAGAAAGCATAGAGAGATTAGGGTCCGATCACATTCACTTAGTTCACAAGATTCAACAAGGAATACGTAGCTATAAGGGAATGTTGTAGAGGACAGAACACTAGTATGTATATATCAGAAGACAATCAAGTCAACAGAGTGAAGATAATCATGAATACAAGTTGAAATTGAAGACAAACCAAATGTGAAGACATAGCAAATGTAACACCATGGGTAAAACACTTCAAACAGAAGAATTTGGTGGCGGCGTTACCCACCATATAGGAAGTATTAGACCTAGACACGGCGCACAATTATCGTGGCGCTCCGAAGTCAAATTCCACGTTAATGTATTCACACTCAGAATGTAAGTCTTCATTGATTGAAGATATACTTTACTTCGTGTGTTGCGCATCTAAGTCATCAACATGCATAAGTGTTAGGATATGTGCCTGATCATAGGACATTTGAGGATTCGAAGATATTTAGCTCACACCGTAACTTGCAAAACCTCTTCTCATCCAAGGGCTTGGTGAAGATATCTGCCAATTGCTCTTCAGTGTTGACGTGTATGATATCAATGTCTTCCTTCACAACATGATCTCTGTGAAAGTGATGACGAATTTCAATGTGCTTTGTCTTCGAGTGCTGAACTGGGTTGTTGGCAATCTTGATGGCTCTTTCATTGTCGCAGTAGAGTGGCACTTGATTCAGGTGAATGCCATAGTCTTTGAGTGTTTGCTTCATCCATAGAAGCTGAGCGCAGAAGATCCAGCAGCAATGTATTCAGATTCAGCAGTGGAGAGAGATACACAGTTCTACTTCTTTGAAGACCAACATACAAGTGATCGTCCCAGAAAATGACATGTGCCTGATGTAGACTTGCGATCCACCTTGTCACCAGCATAATCAGCATCCGAGAATCCAACTAGATCAAACTCTGAGCCCTTTGGATACCATAATCCTAGTGTTGGGGTGTGAGCCAAATATCTGAGAATTCGCTTCACAGCTAAGTGATGTGATTCCTTTGGTGCCGCTTGGAACTGGGCACACATGCAAACACTAAGCATGATATCTGGCCTAGATGCACATAAATAAAGTAAGGAACCAATCATGGAGCGGTATACCTTTTGATCGAACTCTTTACCATTGTCGTCGGGACCCAGATGATGTTTGGCTGGCATTGGCATCGTGTAGCCTTTGCAATCTTGCATTCCAAATTTCTTAAGGCAATCTTTGAGGTATTTCTCTTGAGATATAAAGATGCCGTTGCGTTGCTGACGTATTTGAAGACCAAGGAAGAACTTCAGCTCTCCCATCATGGACATCTGATATTGCTCTTGCATCATATATCCAAACTCATCAGTGTATTTCTGATTGGTGCAGCTGAAGATAATGTCATCCACATATATTTGGCACACAAACAGTTCACCATCATATGTCTTCATGAAGAGAGTGGGGTCGAGGGAACCAGGTTTGAAGCCTTTGCTCTTCAGGAAGTCTTTGAGTGTGTCATACCAAGCCCTAGGGGCTTGTTTGAGGCCATACAGTGCCTTGTTGAGCTTGTACACCATGTCAGGATGTTTTGGATCTTCAAAGCCAGGTGGTTGTGCAACATACACTTCTTCATCAATCTTGCCATTGAGAAAAGCGCTCTTCACATCCATTTGATGCAGAAGAATGTTATGATGATTTTCATAGGCCAACAGTATGCGTATGGCTTCAAGTCTAGCCACAGGAGCAAATGTCTCATCGAAGTCAATCCCTTCAACTTGAGTATATCCTTGAGCAATGAGACGAGCTTTGTTTCTGACAACTGGACCATGCTCATCTTGCTTGTTGCGATATATCCATTTGGTGCCTATTATATTGTGCTTGCGAGGATCAGGATGCTTAACCAGTTCCCATACATTATTCAGCTCAAACTGTTGAAGCTCTTCTTGCATAGCTTGAATCCATTCAGGTTCCATGAAGGCTTCATCAACTTTCTTGGGTTCAGATATTGAGACAAATGCGAAGTGTCCACAGAAATTTGCTAGATGTGTTGCCCTTGAACGAGTGAGTGGACCTGGTGCATTGATGCTATCAATTATTCTCTCAATTTGTACTTCATTTGCATCACGAGCATGTACAGGACGAAGATTTTGCTCTTGCTGATCATTGTCATGATTGTCTTCGAGAGATGCTTGGCCCTCGTCATCTTTCCTGCTTCACGGGCACCGCATAAGTGATCCTTCTTGAACTTGACGCTCTCGATGCCTATGACATGCTTCTTTCTTGCAAGAGTGTGCAAGTTCCTCACGCCAGCATGCCCTAGCCTCCGATGCGAGAGCCAGCATTCTGAAGCTTTTGCTAGAAGACATACGGCAAGCTATGGTCCTGCTGAGAAATCTACCATGTACAAATCATCTTTCCGATACCCTTCGAACACTAGAGTCTTGTCAGATTCCATTGGAACAAGGCAACGATATTTTCCAAACATCACAATCATGTTTAAATCACAAAGCATTGAGACAGACATTAAGTTGAAACCAAGGGATTGCAACTCTACCTAGACCCAATACCTTACTTTTACCAGTGTCAGCAAATGTGATGTGACTTTTATCAGATGGACGTAAGGTTGAATCCATAAGAAGGCTTCGCTTGCTAGTCATGTGATTAGTACACCCACTATCAATAATCCATTCTGACACAGCTGGTGTCATACCCTACAGTGCAGTTAGGGGGATAGGCTTCACGAAGAGAATTGTGAAGCAAAAACATTTGACAAGCCAGTGGATTATGAAAGCTTAGATCGAGATTAGGACTGATAGGGCAAGTAGCAAGTGACTCAGGAACAAAGTACATAATAAGACCATTTGGGCATTTGATCTTGCGCCCTACAAGATGTTTAAGGTCCCCAGCAATAGCGTCAGACGATTTTGGTTTTCGGCTGGAGACCTTTCCCTGCAAAAGAGAGTTAAGCTTTCTTAGCCACCCACATCTTCAAGGGTGGCTTCGAAGCAATGAGTCTAAGTGCAGCATCTAAGAACTTTGGCTTTGGAGCCCTAGCAAAAAGTCTTGCAGGTGGACAATAGTACTCATAAGAATAAGCAGAATAGTTCTTGGTCTTATGAACATGGCGGTTTGATGAAACGCGCTCATATTCACAGGCCTAAGTATGGCTTCCCTGCAAAACATTTGCATTAGTGCGACTCGGGTGAGTCCTCTGTCTATATGAAGCCTTTGGGCCGTATGAAGCCTGTGGTCTGGGGTTTGTCTTCTTCACTTGTGGTGTCATGACGACATTCACAGGAAGATTCTCCAAACACCTTTTCGGCACCCAGACCTTCTTCATAGGCGGCCCATTCCTGTAGTTAGTACCAATATACCTGGCAAACACTTCACCATTCTGATTCTTAAACAGTTTATAGTTTGCATCAAATGATTCAACAATAACAATGGGATTAGCACAAGTGAAGCTAGATAGGGTGGATGGATCCACTAAAGGTCCCTTTGCAGCAACCCATGTGGTTTTGGGGTACTGCTCAGGTTTCCAGTAAGAGCCATCAGCATTCATTTTCCTTTCGAACCCAACACCCTCTTTCCTAGGGTTTCGGTTCAAGATCTGCCTTTTGAGGACATCACATAGTGTCTGATGCCCTTTGAGACTTTTGAACATCCCTGTTTCAAGCAATGTCTTCAACCTAGCATTCTCATCAGCAATAGCAGTGGCATCGTCAGCAGAGGGGTTAGTTATCACATCAACAATTGAAGATATTGCAACAGTAGCAGCAGTAGAACATTCAGCAACAGAAGTAGCGTTATCACGCTCAATGCATTTAAGACATGGTGGTTCAAAACCTTCCTAAGTGGAGCTGATCTGTTTGGCGCGAAGTGACTCGTTTTCCTTTTGAAGATCTTCATGAACCGCTCTCAATTTTTCAAGGTCTTGCTTCCCTTGAAGATAATCATAGGAAAGCTTTTCATGAGATGTTGAGAGCGTTTCATGACGACTTTCAAGTTCCTCATACTTAACATGAAGATTTTTTATGTCTTCAATTAAGGACTAAGATCGAGTCATTTCAGCGTCCAACAGGTCATCGCTTTTGTCTAATAGTTTGTGAATATGTTCCATAGCTTTCTGTTGTTCAGTTGCAATTTTAGCAAGTGTTTTGTAGCTGGGTTTGGGACCACAATCAGAGTCATCTTCACTTGATGTTTGATAGTGAGTGGCGCGTGAGTTTACCTTGGCACCGCGTGCCATGAAGCAGTAGGTGGGAGCGGAGTCGTCCTTGTCATTAGCATCGGCGTTGGTGACATTGTCTTCAGTGTTGAAGATGGACTTGGCAACGTAGGCTGTAGCCTGACTTGCCACACCAGAATTGGACTCCTCCTCAGACTCCACCTCCGCCTCCTCAGAAGCGGACTCCTCCTCTGAATCCATTTCCTTGCCAACAAACGCACGAGCCTTGCCAGATGAGCTCTTCTTGTGTGATGAAGACTTTGAGGAAGACTTGGAAGAATAATTTGAGTATTTCTTCTTCTTCTTGTCAGAATCAAACTCCTTGCTCTTCTTTTTCTTCTTGTTCTCATTGTCCCACTGTGGACACTCAGAGATGTAGTGGCCAGGTTTCTTGCACTTGTGGCATGTTCTGTTCTTGTAGTCATGAGCAGAAGCTTCATCATTCCTTGAGCTTGATCTTGAGGACTTTCTGAAGCCTTTCTTCTTGGTGAATTTTTGGAACTTCTTCACAAGCATAGCAAGATCCTTTCCAATGTCTTTAGGATCATCAGAACTGCTGTCGGATTCTTCTTCAGATGAGGAGACAGCTTTTGCCTTCAAGGCATGAGTTCGCCCATAGTTGGCACCGTAGATATCTCTTTTCTCAGAAAGATGAAACTCATGTGTGTTGAGCCTCTCAAGTATGTCAGACGGATCGAGTGTCTTGAAGTCAGGACGTTCTTGAATCATCAGGGATAGGGTGTCAAACGAGCTGTCAAGTGATCTCAGGAGTGTCTTGACGACTTCATGCTTGGCGATCTCAGTAGCGCCGAGGGCTTGAAGCTCATTTGTGATGTCAGTGAGTCGATTAAACGTGAGCTGGACATTCTCATTGTCATTTCTCTTGAAGCGGTTGAAGAGGTTGTGAAGGACACTAATTCTCTGATCTCTCTAGGTTGAGACGCCTTCGTTGACCTTGGAGAGCCAGTCCCAGACTAGCTTAGATGTTTCCAGAGCACTCACGCGGCCATACTGTCCTTTGGTCAGATGACCACAGATGATGTTCTTGGTAGTGTAGTCCAGTTGAACGAACTTCTTGACATCAGCAGCGGTGACACCTTCACCAGCCTTGGGAACGCCATTCTTGACGACATACCATAGGTCGACATCAATGGCTTCAAGATGCATGCGCATCTTATTCTTCCAGTAGGGATATTCAGTTCCATCAAAGACGGGGCACGCGGCGGAGACTTTAATTATCCCTGCAGTCGACATAGCTAAAACTCCAGGTGGTTAAACCAAATCACACAGAACAAGGGAGTACCTTGCTCTGATACCAATTGAAAGTGCTAGTGATCGACTAGAGGGGGGGTGAATAGGCAATTTTTATGAAAGTCTTCAAAACGTGGAAGTTTCGAAGACAAACGATAGAAATAAACCTATTACCATGCAGCGGAAGGTAGACTACACTAGGCAAACCATAGTCAAGTATTCAATGGAGTGAAAGCAAAATGACTAATAGCAGCTAGGCAGTAAAGATCAGGTAGGAAGATATTGTCAAGCCAATCAGAACAAGCAGTCACTCAGTGAAGACAAAAGATAAAGCAATCATACAATGACTTCACAAGGACCAACAGTAAGTAAAGGGAAGGGAAGGATGAAACCAGTGACTCGTTGAAGACAATGATTTGTTGGACCAGTTCCAGTTGCTGTGACAACTGTACGTCTAGTTAGGGAGGCTGAGATTCAACTCAGAAGACCTCGTCTTCACCTTATTCCCCTTAAGCTAAGGACACCCAGTCCTTGCCCAATCACTCTGGTAAGTCTTCAACGTAGACTTCCAAACCTTCACAGACTTCGTTCACCGGCGATCCACAATGACTCTTGGATGCTCAGAACGCGACACCTAACCGGCTGGAGGATTCACAGTCCTCAAGTGTAATAAGTCTTCAGATCACATAGACAGGAAGACTTAAGTGATGCCTAACACTCTTTGGCTCTGGGTGTATAGGGCTTTATCCTCGCAAGGAATTCTCTCTCAAAGGCTTCGAGGTGGGTTGCTCTCAAACGACAAAAGCCATGTACTAACTCTAAGCAGCCAACCATTTATGGTTGTAGGGGGTGGGCTATTTATAGCCACTAGGCAACCCGACCTGATTTGTCCGAAATGACCCTGGGTCACTAAGAAACTGACACGTGTTCCAACGGTCAGATTTCAAACACACACGCAACTTTACTTGGGCTACAAGCAAAGCTGACTTATCCAACTCTGGACAAGATTTTCTCTCATAGTCTTCACTCGAAGACATAGGATTTTGGTTAAGCATCACTTCAGTCATTCTGACTGGTTCTCTTGGACCCCACTTAACAGTACGGTGGTTCCTATGACTCAACAAGGAAAAACACAGAACGACGAAACTGCTAAGTCTTTGCGCTCCATAGTCTTCACGTGATGTCTTCTCTTGTCATAGTCTTCAATGTGAATGTCTTCACATACCACCTTTGACTTCAATGTCTTCATACATTTTTAGGGGTCATCTTTGGTTGGAAAACCGAATCAATGAGGGAATTCTACCTGTGTTATCCTGCAATTCTCACAAACACATTAGTCCCTCAACCAGGTTTGTCGTCAATACTCCAAAACCAACTAGGGGTGGCACTAGATGCACTTACATCTTCCCAGCGCTTCCATTGCCATTACCGTTCTTCAATTCCAGATAATCGTTGGCGTAGTGCCTAGTCTTCCCGCACTTGAAACAGGTAATGTGACTTTGATCCTTCTTGGCGGGTGTGACTGGGTTAGAGCGGTTCTGATTGCTGCCTGCTCCATTCCCGTTGCCATTCTTGGGTCCACTGTGGTTATGGGAACTTCCTCCATTGAGACTGTGGCCTCCATGGTTATGGATAAGTCCTCCCGAGTTCGGGGTGAAACAAGGCTTCTGCTGAGCTCCAGAATTGTACTTTCCTTGTCCATACTTCCTCTTGCGGTTCTCAATCTGTTGTTGCTTCCCTTCAATCATAAGAGCCTTGTCTACCAACTCCTGATAGTTGTTGAATGTTGCCACCATCAACTGCATGCTCATCTCATCATTTAGGCCTTCCTTAAACTTCTCCTGCTTCGCGGCATCTGTGGCCACATCATCAAGAGCATAGCGGGATAACTTACTAAACTCCTCCACGTACTGGCCTACAGTATGGTTCCCCTAGCGTAAGTTGTGAAACTCACGCTTCTTCATGCGCATAGCTCCGGTGGATACGTGGGTTGTGCGGAATGCTTGCTGAAACTGCTCCCAAGTGACATTGGCTATAGGAAAAGTGGTTGTGTAATTCTCCCACCATGCGGCTGCTGGTCCGTCCAATTGGTGTGCGGCAAGACGCACCTTCTCAGCATCTATGCAACCTGTGGTGGTCAACTCCCTTCCAATCCTGCACAGCCAATCATCAGCAACTATTGGCTCGGTGCTACTAGAAAACACTGGAGGCTGCAACCTCAGAAAACGAGCTAAGTTGTCAACTGGTGGTGGTGGCGGTGGGTTGTTGTTGTTGTTATTGTTATTGTTGCCTTGGTTCTGAACTAACAACTGCATCAAGGCATTCTGATGCTGGATCAACTGAGTGAGCTCCAGTGGGAAAGCAAATCAGGGGTCACGTCTCAGAGGCATCTGATGGGTTTTAGAGGGAAGAGTTTAGAATAGAATGAGGTTTAATGAGAAATCACTACCCATATGCACATGAGACAAACACAATCATATCATATCACTCAATCAATCAAGCAAGGGCATACAATCGGTCTAACTATCGTTACAGTGCTCGGACTACTAATATTCAAATGGGGGTACTACTAATAGTATTGGTGGTCTACTAGAAATTTTGATCAGTGGAAGACTCCATGATATCTGCTCCAGCTTTGTCTTCATAGTCATCATCACTACTATCCGGGTCGGAGTCGGTGTCGTTGAAGATGATGTAGTCTTCAGAACAAATCTCCTTAGGTTCGTCGTCTTCTCCTCCTGGCGCGGGGTCTCCCATAAAAACTCCTAGCTTCCTTGTCAGGTCGTCATTCCTCTCCACTAGTATGATGATTTCCTCCTTGTAATCGTCGCGGGTAGCCTTGAGTTCCTCTTCTAGCTCCGTGATCCTAATCATCGCCTTCTTAAAATCTATCATGCTTGCACACATCTGGTTCTCTTGGTGTCGAATGTGCTCGTTTAGCTCCTGGATAAATGCTGCAATGGATCTATCCCTCCTGGTGCTGATCATCTCCCATTGCTCGTCTCGACGCCCACATATCTGGTATAGAGTGTCCTTCAGCTCCCGTTTGTAGACTTCTCCAATACGTCCCATAGCAATGTGGGTTGCCATGCTCTTGCCTAGACTCCAGGTGGGTGCATCAAAGGGAAACTCTATGGGTTTAGTGACTGGCGTGAACGACCTTCCTGGAACTTGGACTCAAATCAACCAGCACTCCTCTTCTGGTAAAGTGGCGTTATAGGTCCTGATGAAGCTTGGTATTCCAATGTTCAGGTACCTAGTGACTTCTTTCAACTGTCGTCCAAAAGGTGTGTCTTCATCCGGTTGTGCAAACTTGTTCCTCGAGTCCGCCATCCTAAAGAGTAAAAAATGGAGAGGAGTCAGAAATGAGTAGAAAAGAGTGACATATGGTTTTTCTTAGTGGTCTTGTCCTACATTCCGCGTGTGCTCTGGTACCATCTTGTAGCGACCCGACCTCAAACGGTCAAGTCGTTGTGCTTCAGTGTCATCCCTGGATCGGTAATGCTGACACACAGTACTCGAAGGATTTATAATAGAGTGGCAATCACACACTTATTACATCGAATGTCTCAAGGGAGCACTTATTACAATAAATATGGATTAAGGCCATCTAATACGATAACAACGGAAGTCTTGGAAGATAAAGTGAGTCCATCAACTCCAACAGCATATCTGAGTACATGACAAACGACCTATCGCACCTTACTCCTCGTCTGAAAAGTCTGCAACATAATACGTTGCAGCCCGAAAAATGGGTCAGCACATGGAATATGTTGGCAATGTAACACAGGAGAGTAATGAACAGATAAATGCTATCACTACATGCATATATGGTTGGTGGAGGCTGTATGGTTAATATGTTTTACGAAAAGCCAATTTTTCCCTACAACAAAGGAATAATTTTTTATTTAACTATCATGGTAGTTGAAACATCATTGAGAAGGTACCTCCAACTCAATCCCAATTAAAATTAATTATCAACCCAACAAATTAAATTAGAGTGATGAGATAAAGTAGGATAATCCAAGTACTAGATGCTCAAGATGTCCATAACTGGGGACACGGCTAACCATGATTAGTTCGTACACTCTGCAGAGGTTTGCGCACTTTTCCCCACAAGACTCGATCTCCCCCGTTGGATTTCTCGCACTACATGGTGTTTGAGAAACGGATGACCGAGACACAGTCTTTCAGAAGCATTAACTCTTTACTCCGGGTGGACAGTTACACCTACTTTCCCTCTACATCTGCTAGCCCACCACTAAAAGAGGTCACACAACATACTCAACTATGCCAGAGCCCATAATGGCTTGTGGCTGCACACGGAAGTTTCTACCATGAATAATCTTATGATCCCTTTGAGCCTGGGTGGCGGACCGTAGGAGGATCACACGGTATATCCCCGGGATCTCCTGGGACAACACTGGTATATCCCCAGGTGCCCAAAACAAGCAATCCACCCAGATGTGTATTAAATTTGCCACCTTAAGTTAAACCATTAATTAACAATCTCACATCTGTCATGGATACACTCAAACCCAATCCACGTCTACGAGCATAGCATGGCAATATAAGCATAACGTAGAAGTAACTCCCAGGGGTTTGATAATAAAACAGGTAATAGGTTCTACCTCATCATCTACTTCCCAAACCCACATGTTAATAGATCATACTCATGCAATGTGTGAAGGTTGAAACTAATGCATAAAATCTGGGTGATAAAGGGGTATGATCAAAGTGTTACTTTCCTTGCAGATGATCCGCAAAACCTAGAGACTCGTAGTAGCACGCTTCGCACTCCGGGTGTTCTATCGCAAACAAACAATAACATACATAAGAAATCAAGCAAAGATGCACGGGTAAATCTCAAATAAGAACATCTAACCAGAAATTTCAACTTAAGGACTCTGGATTGCAAAAAGAATCAAATCAAACGGAGCAACGAAACTCAAATTGTGAAAGAAACAAGATCCGATTACTAATCTAGACTAAAGTCAAATTTTACAGTACCAAAATCTTGTTCAAGTTGGTTAAATTGAAAGAGGGCTTCAAAACAAAGATGTAGGCGTTTGAATCGCCTGATTCCGATAAACGAGCGAAAAGATAAACTAAAACGAAAATCGGGTCAGAAATCGCGATAGAAAATAATCACGAAAAACCCTAGAAAAAGAAAAACTGACGAACAGGCTAACGAACGAATGTTCACTGTCTGTGACTAATGGGTGAACGGCGTTCGTTAAAACGAACGCGCGAACGGGCGTTCGCTAAATAACCAAACCAAAAAAACCAAACGAACTGATCTAAAAAAACAGATCTAGGGTTCGAAATTAACCGAACGGTTTTTAAAGAAAACCGGAGGCTACCTCGGCAAACACGTCGGCGGAGGCGGGAACTCCGGCGGGGCGGCGCAGCGGCGGGCTCCGGCGGCGGGGCGGCGCGGCGCAAGGGCGGCAAGGCGGCGGCGGCGCGAGGCTGGCGGCGGCGGCGCTCGGGCGGGGCTAGGGTTGGCGTGGCTCGGGCTCGTGGGCTGGGGGTCGCGGGGGCGTGGTTTATAAGGGCCGGCCGGGGCGGAGTCCAGGCCGTGCAGCGCCCGGAGTTGGTTGACTTTTTAAAAAAATCCCCACAGAAAAACAAAGAAAATAAATACTAAACGAACTCCCAAAATCCTGAAATAAAATTTCCCCGTCCTCTAAAAATATGCCGGACAAGGTGAACATTTATTTGGGCCTATAATGCAATTTGGAAAAACGCGCATTTTTCCTAATTTGAATAAAATTGCAAGAAAAATCCAAATAAATTTTATTATTTGATTTTAACAATTTTCCTCCAATATTTCATTTATTTTGGAGAAGTCATATTATCTCCTCTCATATATTTTTGATTCGAAATATTTTCGGAGAGAAAAATTATTAAAACCAAAATGATCCTTGTTTCAATATTTGATAAAAATTAAAATATGAAAAACGTGAAATCCCCAACTCTCTCCGAGGGTCCTTGAGTTGCTTAGAATTTTCGAGGATCGCAAAACGGAAATGCAATAAAATATGATATGCATGAATGACCTATGTATAACATTCCAAATTGAAAATTTGGGATATTACACTTGATGATTGTTTTGAGATATGAAGATGGTGATATTAGAGTCATGCTAGTTGAGTAGTTGTGAATTTGAGAAATACTTGTGTTAAAGTTTGTGATTCCCGTAGCATGCACGTATGGTGAACCGTTATGTGATCAAGTCGGAGCATGATTTATTTATTGATTGTCTTCCTTATGAGTGGCGGTCGGGGACGAGCGATGGTCTTTTCCTACCAATCTATCCTCCTAGGAGCATGCGCGTAGTACTTTGTTTCGATAACTAATAGATTTTTGCAATAAGTATGAGAGTTCTTTATGACTAATGTTGAGTCCATGGATTATACACACTCTCACCCTTCCACCATTTTTAGCCTCTCTAGTACCGCACAACTTTCGTCCCCACCATATATCTTCCTCAAAACAGCCACCATACCTACCTATTATGGCATTTCCATAGCCATTCCGAGATATATTGCCATGCATCTTTCCACCGTTCCGATTATTATGACACGCTTCATCATTGTCATATTGCTTTGCATGATCATGTAGTTCACATCGTATTTGTGGCAAAGCCACCTTTCATAATTCTTTTATATGAGTCATATTTTGTTCTAAGTATCGAGTTGTAATGCTTGAGTTGTAAGTAAATAAAAGTGTGATGATCATCATTATTAGATCATTCTCCCATGTGAGGAAAGGATGATGGAGACTATGATTCCGCCACAAGTCGGGATGAGACTCCGGACGAAAAAGAAAAAGAATGAAAAAAAGAAGGCCAAAAAAACAAAAAAGCAAAAAAATGAGGGAAAAAGAGAGAAGGGGCAATGCTACTATCCTTTTACCACACTTGTGCTTCAAAGTAGCACCATGATCTTCATGATAGAGAGTCTCCTATGTTTTCACTTTCATATACTAGTGGGAATCTTTCATTATAGAACTTGGCTTGTATATTCCAATGATGGGCTTCCTCAAAATGCCCCAGGTCTTCGTGAGCAAGCGAGTTGGGTGCACACCCACTTAGTTTCTTTTTGAGCTTTCATACACTTATAACTCTAGAGCATCTGTTGCATGGCAATCCCTACTCACTCACATTGATATCTATTGATGGGCATCTCCATAGCCCGTTGATACGCCTAGTTGATGTGAGACTATCTTCTCCTTTTTGTCTTCTCCACAACGACCATTCTATTCCACCTATAGTGCTATGTCCATGGCTCACGCTCATGTATTGCGTGAAAATTGAAAAAGTTTGAGAACATTAAAAGTATGAAACAATTTCTTGGCTTGTCACCTGGGTTGTGCATGATTTAAATATTTTGTGTGATGAAGATAGAGCATAGCCAGACTATATGATTTTGTAGGGATAGCTTTCTTTGGCCATGTTATTTTGAGAAGACATGATTACGTTGTTAGTATGCTTGAAGTATTATTATTTTTATGTCAATATTAAACTTTTGTCTTGAATCTTGTGGATCTGAATATTCTTGCCACAATAAAGAGAATTACATGGATAAATATGTTAGGTAGCATTCCACATCAAAAATTCTGTTTTTATCATTTATCTACTCGAGGACGAGCAGGAATTAAGCTTGGGGATGCTTGATACATCTCCAACGTATCTATAATTTTTGATTATCTATAATTTTTTATTGTTCCATGCTATTATATTATCAACCTTGGATGTTTTATGAAGGACCATAGCTGGAGGTTCATGAGAACGTTATTTGTAATTGCGCCAGTCCTAAAAGTTACTCATTTTTTTGATGGCTCTCCTCTCCTCTCCACCTGCTCTCCCACTACCCTAATGGAGATCTTCGACGGCGGCTTCAATGGAGGGCCTTCTGCATTGGGACTTCAACCCCGGCCTAGCGTTCACGAATCAGGTGCGTCGGCGTTTTGGCTCTTCGGTTCATTTCTCCCCGCCAATGGGACCAAGGAATTTTTCTTCGTCGTCTACTTCTCATCGGCATCTTTCGTTCTATCGACAGAATCGGTTGGTTTAGCGTTGCAATGCTGCATTGGAGGTTTACCCTCCGGCCTAAATGTGCAAACCATAAGCGAGCGGCGTTTTCGCTTCTCGGTGGCTTCCAACAAAGTTGGTCATTTCATATACCACCTCAAGGATCGCATCTGGCCAGACTTCATATGTCATTTTCAACTCTTTCGAGCCTGGGATCATGGTATCGGCCACCTCGACAACTTCTGGCACTCGGATGAGAATGCACATGAGATTGCAATCCGTTCCCCAGTGGCTATCAGGACTAATATGGATTTTCTAGGTACTCATAGCCAACGGAATTTTGATTCTCTTCACAGTCGGAGTGACCAGGGTGCTAGTACGTGCTTTCGAGACTCGCCGGTTTCCGTGCCGCCGGCGACCACCTTTGTCATTCCGGCCACCAATCACAATTTTGGTAACACGGTGCGGACAGTTAATGAAATTAATGGTAATAATGGCTCTCTATCTGCGGTCGGTCTTTCCTTTGGGGACATTTGTCTGCCCGATCATATTAATGAATCTGCGGGAACCACGGACAATCATCATTTATTACCAGATAGATTATGTTTGGGCACAATTACTTGTGACTTGGGCGACCAATCCACCCCGGATATAACGCGATTTGAAGGTCAGTCTTTTAAGCACAATTACTGGGATTCCCTACCAACTTTCATGATACTTTACATTTTGGACCAATTTCGCTTTGGGTATTCTTCTACGCATATTGCTACGATCTGGGATATCAAGTCCACGCCGTCCCTGGATTACATTTATAAGCGGTTATGGATTTGTGCAAGCTGCAATCTCAGGGGACATTTGTCTGACA
The DNA here is from genome assembly GCF_003073215.2 of Triticum urartu. Classification (NCBI taxonomy): domain Eukaryota; kingdom Viridiplantae; phylum Streptophyta; class Magnoliopsida; order Poales; family Poaceae; genus Triticum; species Triticum urartu. Next base: position 163,409,360 of record NC_053027.1, on the reverse strand, counting down.
ATTGTCTGAGGCAACTATGTGACACGTCTCCAACGTATCTATAATTTTTGATTGCTCCATGATATATTATCTACTGTTTTGGGCAATATTGGGCTTTATTATCCACTTTTATATTACTTTTGGGACTAACCTATTAACCGGAGGCCCAGCCCAGATTTGCCGTTTTATGCCTATTTCAGTGTTTCGGAGAAAAGGAATATCACACGGAGTCTAAACGGAACAAAATCAACTAGAGAAGTTATTTTTGGAACGAAAGCCACCAGATAGACTTGGACTCCACGTCAGCAGATACGGGAGGTGCTCACGAGGGTGGGAGGCGCACCCCCCTAGGGCGCGCCCCCCTGCCTCGTGGGGCCCCCGTGGCTCCTCCGACGTACTTCCTGCACCCATATATATTGTCATACCCTAAAACTTCCAGAACACACAATAGACCGGTAGTTCCGCCGCCAGAAGCCTCCGTAGCCACCGAAAGCCAATCTAGACCCGTTCCAGCACCCTGCTAGAGGGGGCAATCCTTCTCCGATGGCCATCTTCATCATCCCGGTGCTCTCCATGACGAGGAGGGAGTAGTTCTCCCTCGGGGCTGAGGGTATGTACCAGCAGCTATGTGTTTGATCTCTCTCTCTCGTGTTCTTGATTTGGCACGATCTTGATGTATCGCGAGCTTTGCTATTATAGTTGGATCTTATGTTTCTCCTTCCCCTCTACTCTCTTGTAATGAATTGAGTTTTCCCCTTGAAGTAATCTTATCGGATTGAGTCTTTAAAGATTTGAGAACACTTGATGTATGTCTTGTCGTGCATATCTGTGGTGACAATGGGATACCATGTGATTCACTTGATGTATGTTTTGGTGATCAACTTGCGGGTTCCGCCCATGAACATATGCATAGGGGTTGGCACACGTTTTCGTCGTGATTCTCCGGTAGGAACTTTGGGGCACTCTTTGAGGTCCTTTGTGTTGGTTGAATAGATGAATCTGAGATTGTGTGATGCATATCGTATAATCATACCCACGTATACTTGAGGTGACATTGGAGTATCTAGGTGACATTAGGGTTTTGGTTGATTTATGTCTTAAGGTGTTATTCTAGTACGAACTCTAGGGCTGTTTGTGACACTTATAGGAATAGCCCAACGGATTGATTGGAAAGAATAACTTTGAGGTGGTTTCGTACCCTACCATAATCTCTTCGTTCGTTCTCCACTATTAGTGACTTTGGAGTGACTCTTTGTTGCATGTTGAGGGATAGTTTTATGATCCAATTATGTTAGTATTGTTGAGGGAACTTGCACTAGCGAAAGTATGAACCCTAGGCCTTATTTTCTATCATTGCAATACCATTTACGCTCACTTTTATCATTAGTTACCTTGCTGTTTTTATAATTTCAGATTACAAATACCTTTATCTACCATCCATATTGCACTTGTATCACCATCTCTTCGCCGAACTAGTGCACCTATACAATTTACCATTGTATTGGGTGTGTTGGGGACACAAGAGACTCTTTGTTATTTGGTTGCAGTGTTGCTTGAGAGAGACTATCTTCATCCTATGCCTCCTACGGATTGATAAACCTTAGGTCATTCACTTGAGGGAAATTTGCTACTGTTCTACAAACCTCTGCACTTGGAGGCCCAACAACGTCTACAAGAAGAAGGTTGTGTAGTAGACATCAAGCTCTTTTCTGGCGCCGTTGCCGGGGAGGTGAGTGCTTGAAGGTATATCTTTAGATATTGCAATCGACTCTTTTAGTTTCTTGTTTTATCACTAGTTCAGTTTGTAAAAGAAAACTATAAAAAATGGAATTGAGTTTGTCTCATATGCTTCACCTTTTTAATATCTTTCGTGAGTATGATGGAAAGGATAATTGTGCTCAAGTGCTAAAAGAAGAAATCTATAAAATGTTTGGCACTAAATATTTGAATGATGAGTATGATTGCAGTGTTGTTAGTATGAATTCCTTGAATATCCATGATGCTAATGATATGCAAAGGAAGCTATGTTTGATGAAGATGATATTTTTTGTCCCCCCAAGTTTTGATGAGCAAATTTATTATGATGGAAGCATGCCTCCTATCTATGATTATTATTGTGATGACACATATGCTTTAAAGAATAATAAGAACAATGAAACTTGTCATCTTGATTTCAATTTTCAATCACATGATAGTTATTTTGTTGAGTTTGCTCCCACTACTATTCATGAGAAGAATTTTGCTTATGTGGAGAGTAGTAAAATTTCTATGCTTGTAGATCATGAAAAGAATGCTTTAGGTGCTGGTTATATTGTTGAATTCATTCATGATGCTACTGAAAATTATTATGAGGGAGGAATATATGCTTGTAGGAATTGCAATAATATCAAGTTTCCTCTCTATGTGCTTAAAGTTTTGAAGTTATGCTTGTTTTACCTTCCTATGCTAGTTGATTATTGTTCCCATAAGTTGTTTGCTCACAAAATCCCTATGCATAGGAAGTGGGTTAGACTTAAATGTGCTAGTCATATTCTTCATGATGCTCTCTTTATGTTACAATTCTTATCTTTTATGTGAGCATCATTGTCATTATCATGCCTAGCTAGGGGTGTTAAACGATAGCGCTTGTTGGGAGGCAACCCAATTTTATTTTTGTTCCTTGCTTCTTGTTCCTGTTTAGTAATAAATAATTCATATATCCTCTGTTTATATGTGATTTTATGCTTTTAATTAGTGTTTGTGCCAAGTAGAACCTTTGGGAAGACTTGGGGAGCGTCTTGTTGATCATGCTGTAAAAAACAGAAACTTTAGCGCTCACGAGAACTGCTGCCATTTTTATTTGGAGAGTGATATTTAGTTAATTATTTTTGAATATGATTAATAGATAAATTCCTCATGTCCAGAAATTTATTTGAGAATTTTATGATTTCCAGAAGTATACGTTTGATCCAGATTACTACAGACTGTTCTGTTTTTGACAGATTCTGTTTTTCGTGTGTTGTTTACTTATTTTGATGAATCTATGGCTAGTAAAATAGTTTACAAACCATGGAGAAGTTGGAATACAGTAGGCTTAACACCAATATAAATAAATAATGAGTTCATTACAGTACCTTGAAGTGGTGATTCATTTTCTTATACTAACGGAGCTTACGAGTTTTCTTTATGTTTTGTGTTGTGAAGTTTTCAAGTTTTGGGTAAGGATTCGATGGACTATGGAATAAGGAGTGGCAAGATCCTAAGCTTGGGGATTCCCAAGGCACCCCAAGGTAATATTCAAGGACAACCAAGAGCCTAAGCTTGGGGATGCCCCGGAAAGCATCCCCTCCTTCGTCTTCGTTCATCGGTAACTTTACTTGGAGCTATATCTTTATTCGCCACACGATATGTGTTTTGCTTGGAGCGTCAATTTATTTTGTTATAATTTGCTTACTTTTATTTATAAAAATGTTTTGCATATTTTATTTCAATAAAATTGGCATTGATAGCCTTTACTATGCCTATTTTAGAAGTCCACATGTTGTTGTTTGAAAACAGAAAGTTTACCGCTGTTGCAATAATTCCCTAGAAAAGTCAGAATGTGATAAAATGTTGAAACCTTTTGCATATTAAGATCTGATAAATTTACTACAGTGGGAATTTTCTTTCATAATTTTTGGAGCTAGGGAACTATGGATGTTGCAGCATTCTTTACAGACTATCCTGTTTAGGCAGATTGCTGTTATGTTTGCATTGTTTGCATATGGTTGCTTCTTTAATAATTCTATTTCAGGATAGGACTATTAAATATGCAGAGGCATTTAGTATGCAATGTTGAATAATAATTTTAGTGATTTGCTACAGTGGACTATGATAAGGTTTTTGCAATGGTTTATACTAACTTATCTCACGAGTCCTTGTTGAGTTTTGTGTGGATGAAGCTTTTGAGATTTAGGGAGACCATGATATGATAGGAATTAAGGAGACACAAAAGCTCAAGCTTGGGGATGCCCAAGGCACCACAAGATAATATTTCAAGAAGTCTCAAGCATCTAAGCTTGGGGATGCCCAAGGCACCACAAGATAATATTTCAAGAAGTCTCAAGCATCTAAGCTTGGGGATGCCCAAGGCACCACAAGATAATATTTCAAGAAGTCTCAAGCATCTAAGCTTGGGGATGCCCAAGGCACCACAAGATAATATTTCAAGAAGTCTCAAGCATCTAAGCTTGGGGATGCCCAAGGCACCACAAGATAATATTTCAAGAAGTCTCAAGCATCTAAGCTTGGGGATGCCCAAGGCACCACAAGATAATATTTCAAGAAGTCTCAAGCATCTAAGCTTGGGGATGCCCAAGGCACCACAAGATAATATTTCAAGAAGTCTCAAGCATCTAAGCTTGGGGATGCCCAAGGCACCACAAGATAATATTTCAAGAAGTCTCAAGCATCTAAGCTTGGGGATGCCCAAGGCACCACAAGATAATATTTCAAGAAGTCTCAAAGCTCAAGCTTGGGGATGCCCAAGGCACCACAAGATAATATTTCAAGAAGTCTCAAGCATCTAAGCTTGGGGATGCCCAAGGCACCACAAGATAATATTTCAAGAAGTCTCAAGCATCTAAGCTTGGGGATGCCCCGGTTGGCATCCCACCTTTCTTCTTCAACAACTATCGGTTAGTACCGGTTGATCCTAAGTTTTTGCTTCTTCACATGATGTTTTCTATTCTTAGATGTCATTTTATTTTGCTTTGCTTGCTGTTTGAATAAATTACCAAGATCTGAAATTATTAAATGTTAGAGGGTCTTCACATAGTTGCATAATTATTCGACTACTCATTGATCTTCACTTATATCTTTCAGAGTAGTTTGTCATTTGCTCTAGTGCTTCACTTATATCCTTTTAGAGCATGGCGGTGGTTTTATTTTATAGAAATATATAAACTCTCATGCTTCACTTAGATTATTTTGATAGTCTTAAATAGCATGGTAATTTGCTTAAAATCCCAATATGCTAGGTATTCAAGAATAATAGAATTCTCTTATGAGTGTGTTGAATACTATGAGAAGTTTGATACTTGATAATTGTTTTGAGATATGGAGATGGTGATATTAGAGTCATGCTAGTTGAGTAGTTGTGAATTTGAGAAATACTTGTGTTGAAGTTTGTGATTCCCGTAGCATGCATGTATGGTGAACCGTTATGTGATGAAGTCGGAGCATGATTTATTTATTGATTGTCCTCCTTATGAGTGGCGGTCGAGGATGAGCAATGGTCTTTTCCTACCACTCTATCCCCCTAGGAGCATGCGCGTAGTACTTTGCTTTGATAACTTGTAGATTTTTGCAATAAGTATATGAGTTCTTTATGACTAATGTTGAGTCCATGGATTATACGCACTCTCACCCTTCCACCTTTGCTAGCCTCTCTAATACCGCGCACCTTTTGCCGGTATCATACACCTACCATATACCTTCCTCAAAACATCCACCATACCTACCTATCATGGCATTTCCATAGCCATTCCGAGATATATTGCCATGCAACTTTCCACCATTCCGTTCATCATGACACATTCATCATTGTCATATTGCTTAGCATGATCATGTAGTTGACATAGTATTTGTGGCAAAGACACTATTCATGATTCTTTCATACTTGTCACTCTTGATTCATTGCATATCCCGGTACACCGCCGGAGGCATTCATATAGAGTCATACTTTGTTCTAGTATCAAGTTGTATCATTGAGTTGTAAATAAATAGAAGTGTGATGATCATCATTCAATAGAGCATTGTCCCAAAAAAAGAGAAAGGCCATAAAAAAAGAAAGGTCGAATAAAAAAATAAAGGACAAATAAAAAAAAGGGGAAAGGCCAAATAAAAAAGGGGGGCAATGCTACTATCCTTTTACCACACTTGTGCTTCAAAGTAGCACCATGATCTTAATGATAGAGAGTCTCCTATGTTGTCACTTTCATAAACTAGTGGGACTCTTTGTTGCATGTTGAGGGATAGTTATATGATCCAATTATGTTATTATTGTTGAGAGAACTTGCACTAGTGAAAGTATGAACCCTAGGCCTTGTTTCAACGCATTGCAATACCATTTCGCTCACTATTATCATTAGTTACCTTGCTGTTTTTATATTTTCAGATTACAAAAACCTTTATCTACTATTCAAATTGCACTTGTATCACCATCTCTTCGCCGAACTAGTGCACCTATACAATTTACCATTGTATTGGGTGTGTTGGGGACACAAGAGACTCTTTGTTATTTGGTTGCAGAGTTGTTTGAGAGAGACCATCTTCATCCTACGCCTCCCATGGATTGATAAACCTTAGGTCATCCACTTGAGGGAAATTTGCTACTGTCCTACAAACCTATGCACTTGGAGGCCCAACAACGTCTACAAGAAGAAGGTTGTGTAGTAGACATCAAACTCTTTTCTGGCACCATTGTCGGGGTGGTGAGTGCTTGAAGGTATATCTTTAGATCTTGTAATCGAATCTTTTTGTTTCTTGTTTTAGCACTAGTTTAGTTTATAAAAGTAAACTACAAAAAAATGAAATTTACTTTGCCTCATACGCTTCATCTTTTTAATATCTTTCGTGAGAATGATGGAAAGGAAAATTGTGCTCAAATGCTAGAAGAAGTGTCTAAAATGTTTGGCACTAAATCTTTGAATGATGAGCGTGATTACAATGTTGTTAGTATGAACTCCTTGAATATCCATAGTACTAATGATGATTGCACTAGTCATGATGAAAATGTCTCTTATAAGCATGTCAACTTTTGTGGAGTGCATAGAGTTTGCAAGTACACACCAAATAGGGAAGATAGATTTTGCAAGAGGCATAAGTATTTGGAAACTAAGTGCTTGAAAGAGAGGCTAGATGTTTGTGCTGAAAATTTAAAATTTCTTCACCACACTTGTGAACTTTGCAATGAACATGGTCATTTAAATCTCCGATGCAAATTGTTGCATGATCATATTGTGTCCAAAAATTGTGATGATTTGATTTCCCTTGCACATCATAATGAACTTAGTTTGCTTTTGGGTTACAAAGAAATGAAACGTATAACTAAGCATATTCCAGAATATAACCTTGAGAAATTCCTCGATATTGATCTAGAATAAATTCTTATGTACTATGCGGTGAATTGCATTGAAAATCCTTATATTGCCAATTACGTAAATAAAAGAAAACAAATAGAGGATGAAGAGAATACTAATGAAAGGGAAGAGACTTCCCAATATTCTTCTATTATTTCTTATGATGAATCAGGTAATGAGGAAGAGCCTCCTATTCAACCAATCTAATTAATAAGGAGCTCCAAAAAGAGATTAAACCCACACATGATGTGAAGAAGAAAAATAAAAGACGGAGAAGCAAAGGTAAAAATGTATCCCTCCCAAATGATGTTGCTCCTATTACTCATTGTGATGATGATAATTTCTATACTATTGGTGCTATCCATACTATTAATGATGAGAGTGATTATGCTTATGATATGAAAAGGCCCAAGCTTGGGGATGCTATGTTTGATGGGAATGACAAGTTTGAGAATGTATTTGCTGCAATTAATTTTTGTCCCAAGCTTGGGGATGCTATGTTTAATGAAGATGATATTTGTAGTCTCCCAAGTTTTGATTTGCATATTTATTATGATGATAGCATGCCTCCTACTTATGATGATTATATTGATGAAAGTGGATTTGGAGAGGTCATGACTTTATTTAATATGATTCCACTATCTTGGAAGAGGTTTCAATTGATTATGATGAGAACAAAGTTGCTACTTATGATGATAATTGTGATGATACTTATGCTATAAAAAGTAGATATGATTATATTTATAAACCTTGTCATGATTATGATTACCCATTTTCTGAACATTACTCCTTTAATGTGGAAACAATTTATAGTATTCGAGTTTCTTATGATGCTCCCACTATTTAAAATGAGAAGAATTTTGCTTATGTGGAGAGTAGTAAATTTTCTATGCTTGTAGATCATGAAAATACTAATTTATGTGATGATTATATAGTTTAATTCATTCATGATGCTACTGAAAATTATTATGAGGGAGGAACATATCCTTGTAGGAATTGCAATAATATCAAGTTTCCTGTCTATGTGCTTAAAGTTTCAAAGTTATGCTTGTTTTACCCTCCTATGCAAGTTGATTCTTGTTCCCATAAGTTGTTTGCTCACAAAATCCCTATGCATAGGAAGTGGGTTAGACTTAAATGTTCTAGTCATATTCTTCATGATACTCTATTTATGTTTCTTATCCATTATGTGAGCATCATTGAAATCACCATGCCTAGGTAGGGGCGTTAAACGATAGCGCTTGTTGGGAGGCAACCCAACTTCATTTTTGTTCCTTGATTTTTGTTCCTGTTTAGTAATAAATAATTCATCTAGCATCTTTTATGATTGAGTTTTTATGTTTAATTTAGTGTTTGTGCCAAGTAGAACCTTTGGGAAGACTTGGGGAAAGTCTTTGCGATCCTGCTATAAAAAATAGAAACTTTAGCACTCACGAGATTAGCTGCCATTTTTACTGGAGAGTGCTATTTAGTGAATTCTTTTTTACGATGATTAATAATAAATTCCTCACGTCCAGAAATTTATTTTAGAATTTTTGGGATTCCAGAAGTATACGTTTGATCCAGATTACTACAGACTGCTCTGTTTTTGACAGATTCTGTTTTTCGTGTGTTGTTTGCTTATTTTGATGAATCTATGGCTAGTAATAGAGTTTATAAACCATAGAGAAGTTGGAATACAGTAGGTTTAACACCAATATAAATAAATAATGAGTTCATTACAGTACCTTCAAGTGGTGTTTTGTTTTCTTTCGCTTTCGCTAACGGAGGTCACGAAGATTTTTCTTTTAAGTTTTGTGTTGTGAAGTTTTCAAGATTTGGGTAAAGCTTTGATGCATTATGGAACAAGGAGTGGCAAGAGCCTAATATTGGGGATGCCCATGGCACCCCAAGGTAAATCCAAGGACACCAAAAATCCTAAGCTTGGGAATGCCCCGGAAGGTATCCCCTCTTTTGTCTTTGTTCATCGGTAACTTTACTTGGAGCTATATTTTTATTCGCCACGTGATATGTGTTTTGCTTGCAGCATCTTGTATGATTTGAGTCTTCGCTTTTTAGTTTCCCACAAGCATCCTTGCTGTACACACCTTCTGAGAGAGACACACATGAATTGGAATTTATTAGAACACTCTATGTCCTTCACTCATATCTTTTGAGCTAAATAGTTTTTGCTCTAGTGCTTCACTTATATCTTTTAGAGCACGGCGGTGGTTTTATTTTATAGAAATAGATGAACTCTCGTGCTTCACTTATATTATTTTGAGAGTCCTTTATAACAACATGACATTATAAAACTTTCATATAAGTGCATTGAATACTATGAGAAGTTTGATACTTAATGATTGTTTTGAGATATGGAGATGGTGATATTAGAGTCATGCTAGTTGAGTATTTGTCAATTTGATTGATAGTTGTGTTAAAGTTTGTGATTCCCGTAGCATGCATGTATGGTGAACCATTATGTGATGAAGTCAGAGCATGATTTATTTATTGAATGTCTTCCTTATGAGTGGCAGTCGGGGACGAGCGATTGTCTTTTCCTACCAATCTATCCCCCTAGGAGCATGCGCGTAGTACTTCGTTTCGATAACTAATAGATTTTTGCAATAAGTATGTGAGTTCTTTATGACTAATGTTGAGTCCATGGATTATACGCACTCTCACCCTTCCACCATTGCTAGCCTCTCTAGTACCGCGCAACTTTCGCCGGTACCATCAACCCACCATTTACCTTCCTCAAAACAGCCACCATACCTACCTATTATGGCATTTCCATAGCCATTCCGAGATATATTGCCATGCAACTTTCCACCGTTCCGTTTATTATGACACGCTTCATCATTGTCATATTGCTTTTCATGATCATGTAGTTGACATTGTATTTGTGGCAAAGCCACCGTTCATAATTCTTTCATACATGTCACTCATGAGTCATTGCACATCCCGGTACACCGCAGGAGGCATTCATATAGAGTCATATTTGTTCTAAGTATAGAGTTGTAGTTCTTGAGTTGTAAGTAAAAAAGAAATGTGATGGTCATCATTATTAGAGCATTGTCCCAGTGAGGAAAGGATGATGGAGACTATAATTCCCCCACAAGTCGGGATGAGACTCCGTACGAAAAAAAGAGAGAAAAAAAGAGGCCATAAAAAAGAGAAAAGGCCCAAATAAAAAAATAAAAAAATGAGAGAAAAAGAGAGAAGGGGCAATGCTACTATCATTTTACCACACTTGTGCTTCAAAGTAGCATCATGATCTTCTTGATAGAGCGTCTCCTATGTTAACTTTCATATACTAGTGGGAATCTTCCATTATAGAACTTGGCTTGTATATTCCAATGATGGGCTTCCAGAAAATGCCCTAGGTCTTCGTGAGCAAGCAAGTTGGATGCACACCCACTTTGTTTCTTTTTGAGATTTCATACACTTATAGCTCTAGTGCATCTGTTGCATGGCAATCCCTACTCACTCACATTGATATCTATTGATGGGCATCTCCATAGCCCGTTGATACGCCTAGTTGATGTGAGACTATCTTCTCCTTTTTGTCTTCTCCACAACCACCATTCTATTCCACCTATAGTGCTATATCCATGGCTCACGCTCATGTATTGCGTGAAGATTGAAAAAGTTTGAGAACATAAAAAGTATGAAACAATTGCTTGGCTTGTCATCGGGGTTGTGCAAGATTTAAATGTTTTGTGTGATGAAGATAGAGCATAGCCAGACTATATGATTTTGTAGGGATAACTTTCTTTGGCCATGTTATTTTGAGAAGACATGATTACTTTGTTAGTATGCTTGAAGTATTATTATTTTTATGTCAATATTAAACTTTTGTCTTGAATCTTATGGATCTGAATATTCTTGCCACAATAAAGAAGATTCCATTGATAAATATGTTAGGTAGCATTCCACATCAAAAATTCTGTTTTATCATTTACCTACTCGAGGACGAGCAGGAATTAAGCTTGGGGATGCTTGATACGTATCCAACATATCTATAATTTTTTATTGTTCCATGCTATTATATTATCTGTTTTGGATGTTTATGGGCTTTATTATACACTTTTATACTATTTTTGGGACTAACCTATTAACCGGAGGCCCGGCCCAAATTGCTGTTTTTTGTCTATTTTAGAGTTTCGTCGAAAAGGAATATCAAACGGGGTCTAAACGGAATGAAACCTTCGGGAGAGTTATTTTTGGAATGAAAGCAATCCAGAAGACTTGGAGTATACGTCAGGCAATCAATGAGGCGGCCACGAGGCAGGGGGCACGCCCACCCCCTAGGAGCGCCCTCCACCCTCGTGGGCCCCTCGTTGCTCCACCGACGTACTTCTTCCTCCTATATATATCCATATACCCCCAAAAATCAGGGAACAGAATAGATCGGGAGTTCCGCCGCCAGAAGCCTCCGTAGCCATCGAAAACCAATCTAGACCCGTTCCGGCACCCTGGCGGAGGGGGGAATCCCTCTCCGGTGGCCATCTTCATCATCCCGGCGCTCTCCATGATGAGGAGGGAGTAGTTCACCCTCGGGGTTGAGTGTATGTACCAGTAGCTATGTGTTTGATCCCTCTCTCTCTCTCGTGTTCTTGAGGTGGTACGATCTAGATGTATCGCGAGATTTGCTATTATAGTTGGATCTTATGATGTTTCTCCCCCTCTACTCTCTTGTAATGGATTGAATTATCCATTTGAAGTTATCTTATCAGATTGAGTCTTTAAGGATTTGAGAGCACTTGATGTATGTCTTGCATGTGCTTATCTGTGGAGACAATGGGATATCATGTGATCCACTTGATGTATGTTTTGGTGATCAACTCGCGAGTTCGGTGACCTCGTGAACTTATGCATAGGGTTTGGCACACGTTTTCGTCTTGACTCTCAAGTAGAAACTTTGGGGTACTCTTTCAAGTTCTTTGTGTTGGTTGAATAGATGAATCTGAGATTATGTGACACATATCGTATAATCATACCCACGGATACTTGAGGTGACACTGGAGTATCCAGGTGACATTAGGGTTTTGGTTGATTTGTGTCTTAAGGTGTTATTCTAGTACGAACTCTATGATAGATTGAATGGAAAGAATAGCTTCATGTTATTTTACTACGGACTCTTGAATAGATCGATCAGAAAGGATAACTTTGAGGTGGTTTCGTTCCCTACCATAATCTCTTCGTTTGTTCTCTGCTGTTAGTGACTTTGGAGTGACTCTTTGTTGCATGTTGAGGGATAGTTATATGATCCAATTATGTTATTATTGTTGAGAGAACTTGCACTAGTGAAAGTATGAACCCTAGGCCTTGTTTCAACGCATTGCAATACCATTTCGCTCACTATTATCATTAGTTACCTTGCTGTTTTTATATTTTCAGATTACAAAAACCTTTATCTACTATTCAAATTGCACTTGTATCACCATCTCTTCGCCGAACTAGTGCACCTATACAATTTACCATTGTATTGGGTGTGTTGGGGACACAAGAGACTCTTTGTTATTTGGTTGCAGGGTTGTTTGAGAGAGACCATCTTCATCCTACGCCTCCCATGGATTGATAAACCTTAGGTCATCCACTTGAGGGAAATTTGCTACTGTCCTACAAACCTCTGCACTTGGAGGCCCAACAACGTCTACAAGAAGAAGGTTGTGTAGTAGACATCACTCTCATTTAGTTGCCGGATGACATCAGTAGACTATTCAAACAAGGCTTTCAGGTCATCCAGCAACCTCACCCACCTGGAGATCTGATCCATCTGCCTAAGGACAAGGGCACCCATGCGCCTGTATGAGTCATCGCCTGCCAGCGAGACATATTCCCAAGCCGCCGCGGTGCGGGAGGACATCGCTGCTGCATTCGCGGTGTGGTAGGACATCTCTTCTGCTTCGGCGGCGCGGCCGGACCAGTCTGCTGCATCGACGGCGAGGCGGGCCCTCTATGCTGCTTCGGCGGCACGGCGGGACCTCTCTACTGCTACGGCCGTGCGGTGGGTCATGTTTGCTGCTTTTGCGGTGAGGCGGGACATCTCTCGTGCTTCCGCTTCCAGGCTCGCCTCTCCTTGCTGGCAATCTCTCGAGCCAGAAATCACGCTGGCCATGGAGGACGCAAGGGAACGATGATGAATGACTTGTTTGTTTTTTACTTTTTGTGGATGAGGAGTTGAGGAGGAATGTGCAGTCATGTTGGAGTAGTAGTATTTATAATCGCGTAGTAATACGCTCCTAAGTGGAAAACCGTTTAGGTTTTGATCAGTGTGAAAAGGTTTGCAATTCAGAATGTGACGGGACGCGGCCTCCCTGTTCTTCTAAAAAAATTGTGACGGGACGCGTGCTCAAAATTTAGTGACGGTTATAAGTGTGTCACTATTCCCGGAAGGCGTAACGTGGGCACGTATGCCTTCTCGGCCGCATACATGGCGTTTGCACCATAGGGTGCACGGCAATAGGCAATGTCAGCACACGTCTTGTTCCAATAACCGTGCGCGCTCGTTTGTACCATCGCGCACGCTTCTTTTAATTAGAATGGGTGTGCCCGTCTAGCACACATACATTGATCTATCTAACTGTTTCAGTTTGTTGTGGCTAATTGCAAACAGTTCATCCATGTGAAGTGTATGTCATCAATCGAAGACACTTTGATCAGGCTTACTCATTTCTGTTTTGTTGCCTAATCGCAAACAGATAATCTTTTTGAAGTGTATGCCCTTAATCACACACACCTTGATCTGGCTGACCGTTTCTTTTGTGTTGCCTAATCACAAACAGTTCATCCGAGTGAACCGTATGTTGTATATTGCAACACCTTCATCCGGCTGCCCGTTTCTTTTGTGTTGCCTAATCACAAACAATTCATCAGAGTGAACTGTATGTTGTATATCGCATACGCCTTCATCTGGCTGCCCGTTTCTTTTGTTCCTCCTCATCGAAAATGGTTAATTGAACTGAACCATATGCCCTGAATCACACACGCAACTAAAATATGAACCATGTTTAATGCATCCTCCATCGCAAACGTTTTGTACCTTTTTTGACGGTTTTTTACACCACCGTTTGCGATTATGGTATCGCACACAGTTTCGTCGAAGGGTCTCTGATCGTAGTGTCGCATTAGCAGCATCCTGCAGTAGTGTTATATCATGATAAATGTTTATTATTCATGCTAGAATTGTATTAAACGGAAACTTAGTACATGTGTGAATAAATAGACAAACAGAGTGTCCCTAGTATGCCTCTACTAGACTAGCTCATTAATCAAAGAAGGTTAAGTTTCCTTACCATGGACATGTGTTGTCATTTGATAAACGGGATCACATCATTAGAGAATAATGTGATGGACAAGACCCATCCGTTAGCTTAGCATAATGATCATTTAGTTTTATTGCTATTGCTTTCATCATGACTTATACATGTTCCTCTGACTATGAGATTATGCAACTCCCGAATACCGGAGGAACACCTTGTCTGCTATCAAATGTCACAACATAACTGGGTGATTATAAAGATGCTCTACAAGTGTCTCCGGTGGTGTTTGTTGACTTGGCATAGATCGAGATTAGGATTTGTCACTCCGTGTGTTGGAGAGGTATCTCTGGGCTCTCTCGGTAATGCACATCACTATGAGCCTTGCGAGCAATGTGTCTAATGAGTTAGTCACGGGATGATGCATTACGGAATGAGTAAAGAGACTTGCTGGTAACGAGATTGAATTAGGTATGATGATACCGACGATCGAATCTCGGGCAAGTAACATACCGATGACAAAGGGAACAACGTATGTTGTTATGCGGTTTGACCGATAAAGATCTTTGCCGGTGTCAAAACTGGCAGATCTCGGGTAGGGGGTCCTGAACTGTGCGTCTAAGGCAGATGGTAACAGGAGGCAGGGAACACGATGTTTTACCTAGGTTCGGGCCCTCTTGATGGAGGTAAAACCCTACGTCCTGCTTGATTAATATTGATGATATGGGTAGTACAAGAGTAGATCTACCATGAGATCAGAGAGGCTAAACCCTAGAAGCTAGCCTATGGTATGATTGTATGTTGTCCTACGGACTAAAACCCTCCGGTTTATATAGACACCGAAGGGGGCTAGGGTTACACAAGGTCGGTTACAAAGGAGGAAATATACATATCCGTATTGCCTAGCTTGCCTTCCATGCCAAGTAGAGTCCCATCCGGACACGAGACGAAGTCTTCAATCTTGTATCTTCATAGTCCAGCAGTTCGGCCAAAGGATATAATCCGGCTGTCCGGAGACCCCCTAATCCAGGACTCCCTCAGTAGCCCCCGAACCAGGCTTCAATGACGATGAGTCCGGCCGCAGTGTTGTCTTCGGCATTGCAAGGTGGGTTCTTCTCCAATTTTCAAGTGTTCGTAAGCAGTGTCCGGCTCCATAAATGTTGAACCTCTTGGCTTCTGTGCCCAATAAGGACTATCTCCCACGCGTCGAATGAATACGAGGCGCCAGGGCGTTTTTACATTCGCCCCCCTAGCCAGATAAATAAATTGTCTATTAAAGGGATGGGGATTCTTAGATCCGATCTATATCATCCTCCCCCAGCGAGAATTCATCAGAGCATGCTTCGGAAAGATCCATTCCAGCATAGCCGACCTCCGCAGCTCTTCCTCCCGCCCCCGTAACCCTATGCCCGGTGATTGAGAGAGGTGTTCAGTCCCGCACAGTCAATTAGTCGAGCTGCAGACTAAGGGATTTCTCCCTCCCGCGTATATGGTGCCCGTTCGAGCCGGGCTCACCACCTACAATGGCGGGGCGCAAGCGGTGAGCCTTCCTTGTCCCTCCATGGGGGAACGGGTCTGCCTTGTTCCTTATTTACTAAGGGGGCTCGGATTTCCAATTCATCCGTTCCTCCGCGGGCTCCTGGAGTTCTACGGCCTCCAATTACACAATCTCACCCCTGCCTCCATTCTACATATCATCGGCTATGTTGCTCTCTGCGAGTTGTTCCTGGGCTGCGAGGCTCACTTCGAGCTATGGAAAAGGCTATTCTGCCTTGTCCCTCGCACACAGAGGGAATCACTTTATCAAGAGGGCAGAGCCGAAATATGGCGCATCACCGATACCGGATATCTGTCCGGTACCCCGAAGAAGCCGTCCGAAGACTGGCCTTCAGAACGGTTTTATATGGAGGACGTCCCCCTTCCGGACCCTGTTCGGCGGGGTCTACCTGAGTTCAACAATGCTCCTCTGAAGAAGCGCCGAAGATGGCGCCCACGGAGCCCCCAGGCGGAAGACAACGGAGAAGTCCTCTATCTGATGAACCGGATCAAAGCACTGGCTCGATCAGGATTGACAATAATCGAAGTTATGTCGATTTGCATAATGCGGGGAGTGCAGCCACTTCAATATCATGGGAACCCTTTGTGGTGTTATAATGCGGCGGATGACGCCACCCGCTATAGGCGTAAGGGTCCGGACAATGCTGCCGCTCTAGCGAAGATTCTGTGCGAACTGTTCAAGGGTGAGGAAGAGGAGTTCACCCGCATTAAGCCACGGGATGGATTCTCCATGTACAATCCTCCAAGCTGGGTAAGTTATATCTCCCTGCTCCCATTTTTCCCGCATTCTTAGTCGTAAGTATTCACCTTGCCACTTTGCGGCAGGAACTGTGAAAAGCCATAAAGGAGGTCAGCAGCCCTTCTCCACAACCAGAGGACCCTGACCGGGCCCTCGACTCCGGACTTGAAGAATATCCGGTTATCTCCGTGGAACTGATAGATTAACAGTTCTATCAGTAAAGCTGCGACAACGCCCTGGTGGCCATTACGGCCGACTATCCCGGACTGCTCCCTGCATCGTAGGTAAGAAAGATCAAAAAGTCCCAACTCCAAAACTAGGATCCCCTTTTAGGCACTTTACCCACGATATAAACATGGCATCTTTTACAGGGAAGGCATTCGGGACGCCGTGCCGAACCCGCAGCGGCTCGCCAACAAGAGGTGACGAGGCCGGGTAGGCCAAAAAGGAAGGCGGTCAGGACGGAGTCGCCGGCGCAAAGGTATAGGAAAAACCCCGCTCCGTGGTTGTCGTCTTTCTCAAAATGTAATGACGCCCGCGTTTCTTTAACAGAAAGAACGCACGCCGGAATATGTCCGGCGATGCTGCCAATCAAGCTTCCACCAGTCGGGCGCCAGGACCGGACAGGGAGGCGGAAGGCGATATGGGGCAGGCGCCGGATAATCCCCCTACAGAGGATGTGGATAGATTATCCGCTACAAACTCATAAGTGGAAAGCGCCATGAATCATACGCGTCGCCGAGCCGTACTCCGCGACGCTTGTTTCTCACCAGAGGCGTTCGATGCCTTCAATTCTGGAGAGGCGTACCTCCGTGCTGCTCAAGATGGTCTAGCCAGAGCCACGGATCAGTATGTAAAGGATGTACGGGTGAGTAAATCTGACGATTTATATGTATCAGTAGCCCCTGAGACTTGAAACAGTTAGCAGAACTGATTTAAGGATCATCTTTAATGTGCAGGTTCTTACCGAGAAGAATAATAGGCTGTCCCAGGAGCTGGAGGAATGCAAGACCCAACTGGGGGCCGCTCTTGCCGCATTGCACGAACATAAAAAGCCTCCCACTGGTACCATTTACTTTAAAGAATGGTGGTTACCATATAGTGTGCGGCGTGTCTGCAGATCTAACAATTGATTTTGCAGATGAGTCCGGAGAAAGTCCAGGGGACCAGCATATTATGCGACAGCTAGAGGCTGGCAAACACGTGCTGCCTAAGGTTATGCTAGAGAAAAACAATCTCCAAGACGCCAACATTAAGCTAAACATGGAACTAAAAGACGTTCGGGGCCAGCTTGCGGACTCCGAGAAGGAGAATAAGCGGCTTCGGCGCTGCGTTTTCAGTAAGTGTTTGAACGAATCCTTTTTAAAAGTGTTCGGCGAAGAAGCTATCTAACAGCGTTATGTCTGTAGGTATGCTGACGGTTCGTCCCGCAGAGGAAATGCCCGGGTCTGCGGGTGATCTTCTGTCCGAGCTGTCACATCTGCACAAACAAGTTCGGCAGGTGATGCAGAGTACTGCCTAGGCCTTGTGGCCGTCCGTTTCCCTACCAGAAGGCGTTGCAGAGCTTGCGGAGAAGCTGAAGGGAGCACGGCGGCGCTTCCGTTTATGGAAGATATCAGCCTGCCGACAGGGTGCCAGAGAAGCCTGGGCCATGGTGAAGACACGGTATACCAAGGCAGACCCAAATCACATGGCCGAGGTCGGACCTGTGGGGCCCGACGGAAAAGAGATCCCCCTTAGTTAGTTTATGGGCAAGTACAATTAGCCGCAAAGTATTCTCAACAGGATTGTAAGTTGGACCGCCTGTTGGATGGTATAGAGGAGGAATTTAGTCAGTCCGCATGACTATGTAATTAAAATGACATGTATAATGCCTTCTAGTCGGATTGTAGATCATTTGTCTTTGCGGACCTTTTCGCTTCAACCTCCGGGCCCGATAGTCCGAAGTGAATCCGAATACCCGCTCAGTTATATAAAACCGGGGTATGCGTGGAGACCAGGCGTAGGGTTCATTAGTTCTTTATCAGACAAGTGCCCAACTAGTTATGTTATATTACATGGGAGTAAGAAACATCTTCTAGGGAGAATAGTTCCGTTAAGGGTTCCTTTCCCTGGGTAAGCATGCCCTAAAGTGCATGTCCGGACTGCGATAAGAAACGCAGAAAAAGCATCTGGGGGCAGATATGGACAGTAAATAAAAATCATCTTTTGTTCACCAACCGAATATTCCCTTAAAAACGCTAGGTTTCGGCTTCACCCAGTCTAAGGTACACATCCGGCTGACCCGGCAGTAACAATCGCAGAGGTGCTCCCCTTATGCCCTAGCCGAATTAACGGGAACGTAGGGCATAAATACAAGAGCTAGGCAACCCAGCTTGGCCAAAACTTAAGTCATATCGATGCATATAAGGTGAAAAAAGGTACATGCGGAAGTATAACACATGTGTTGGCGTGAGGCCCAGTTAAATAATTTAAGCTTATGTGAAAGAAGCCCCCAGGTATGAAGAGTGCGGCTAGCGCATTTGCCATGTAAAAGTGAGGCACAAGGTGACTCTTGAAGGCCTAGAGAAATAATAAGAGAAAGAAAGAAAGGGAAACAAGACAGATGATGTATATGCAGAAAATGGACAATGGGAGGGGACTAACATAGAGTCCGGTGCTAGGCGTAGAATCTTCGGAGCCTGGCCGCGTTCCATGGGTTCGGCTCGAGTTGACTAGTCGATGCATCCCGCAGTCGGTACGCTCCACCGGTCAGAACTTGGTCAATAATGAAGGGACCTTCCCATTTGGGCTCGAGCTTGTTCTTTTTCTTATCCGGCAGGCATAGAACTAGTTCGCCAATGTTATAAGTTTTGGCTCGTACTTCTCTGCTTTGGTATCTGCGAGCCTGTTGCTGATAAAATGCGGAACGAGCTTTGGCTACGTCATGCTCCTCCTCCAAGGTGTCCAGACTGTCCTGCCGATCGAGCTCGGCTTCTCTTTCTTCATACATGCGCACTCGAGGTGAGTCATGAATTATGTCACAGGGAAGACTGCCTCTGCGCCGTACACCATAAAGAACGGTGTATATTCCGGTACTACGATTCGGCGTGGTCCGCAGCCCCCAGAGTACGGAGTCGAGCTCCTCTACCCAGTGCGTGTCAGACTCCGTTAAGGAACGCACTAATCTGGGTTTAATGCCGCTCATTATAAGACCGTTTGCTTGCTCGACTTGACCGTTGGTTTGTGGGTGATAGACTGAAGCATAATCGAGCTTGATGCCCATTTTGTTGCACCAGAGTTTTACCTCGTCGGTCGTGAAGTTCGTGCCATTGTTAGTGATGATGCTGTGGGGGACGCCATAACGGTGTACAACCCCGGATATGAAGTCTGTCACCGGTCCGGATTCGGCTGTTTTAACAGGTTTGGCCTCTATCCGTTTGGTGATTTTATCCATCATGACCAGTAAGTATTTTTTCTTGTGGGTTCCCCCTTTAAGGGGTCCAACCATGTCAAGCCCCCAGACCGCAAGGGGGCATGTAATGCGGATTGTTTGGAGGGCGGTGGGTGGCATGTGGCTTTGATTTGCAAAGAGCTGGCAACCGGTGCAACGTTGGACCAAGTCCTGTGCGTCTGCCTGGGCTGTTGGCCAATAGAATCCTGTGCGGAAGGCCTTGTTTACAAGGGCCCGGGCTGCGGCGTGATGACCGCCGAGTCCACGTGAATTTCTGCCAAAAGATTCCGCCCTTCCTCTTCGGAGATGCACCTTTGAAGGACTCCGGTAGTTCTTTTTTTTGTATAATTCTCCCTGGTGGACCCTGTAGGCCTTGGATCGCCGCACTTATGCAGCGTGCCTCATTTTGGTCCTCCGGAAGTTCCTGTCTAGTTAGGTAGGCCAGGAATGGTTCTGTCCATGGGGCAATAATGGCCATTATTACATGGGCTGAAGGTGTTATTTCGGTGGCAGAGCCTCCGATTGTGTCAGAGTATTCGGTATCGGGCATTTTGGCCGGGTCCAGACTATTTTTACCGGTGTCTCCTTCCCATACTACGGATGACTTGAACAACCTTTCCAGAAATATGTTGGGGGGGACCGTATTGTGTTTTGCACCGATGCGGGCGAGGACATCTGCCGCCTGATTGTTTTCCCGAGCCACATGGTGAAACTCGAGCCCCTCGAACCGAGCTGACATTTTTAGGACGGCATTTCAATAGGCCGCCATTTTCGGATCCTTGGCGTCAAAGTCTCCATTTATTTGGGATATTGCGAGGTTTGAATCCCCACGCACCTCCAGGCGTTGAATGCCCATGGAGACTGCCATCCGAAGACCATGCAACAGAGCTTCGTATTCGGCTATGTTGTTGGAGTCTGTATACAATATTTGCAGTACGTACTGAACGGTATCCCCGGTTGGGGATGTTAGGATGACGCCAGCCCCTAGTCCGGCCAGCATTTTGGAACCGTCGAAGTGCATGATCCAGTTGGAGTATGCGCCGTACTCTTTAGGGAGTTCGGCCTCCGTCCATTCGGCGACGAAGTCGGCCAATACTTGCGATTTGATGGCTCGTCGGGGTTTGTATGTTTTGTCGAACGGGAGGAGCTCAATGGCCCATTTGGCAATCTGGCCCGTAGCATCGCGGTTGTTTATAATATCATTAAGTGGCACTTCCGAGGCTACCGTAATCAAACACTCTTGAAAGTAGTGTCATAGCTTTCGGGACGCCATGAATACCGCATAGGCTATCTTTTGATAATGTGGGTACCGTGATTTGCACGGAGTGAGGACAGTGGATACATAGTATACCGGCTTTTGAAGAGGGAATTTATGTCCGGCAGCTTCTCGTTCGACGACGAGCACTGCGCTTACAACTTGATGAGTTGCCGCAATGTACAAGAGCATTGGTTCACCAATGTTTGGCGCGGCCAGGATTGGGTTGGTTGCCAAAATGGCCTTTATTTCTTCCAATCCAGTTGTGGCAGCGTCCGTCCACTCGAAGTGTTCGGTGCGTCGAAGATGGCGATAAAGGGGTAAAGATTTTTCTCCTAAGTGGGAGATAAAGCGGCTTAGAGCCGCCACGCATCCAATTAACTTCTGGATTTGTTTGAGGTCTGTTGGTGTAGCCAACTGTGACAAAGCTCGGATTTTGGCCGGATTAGCTTCGATACCTCTACTGGAGACAATGAAACCCAGGAGCTTTCCGGCTGGTACGCCGAAAACGCATTTTTCTGGATTGAGCTTGATGTCGTATGTTCGGAGGTTGTCGAACGTGAGCCTCAAGTCGTCTATCAAAGAGTCGACGTGTTCGGTTTTAACAACCACATCGTCTACGTATGCCTCTACTGTTTTGCCGATTTGTTTCTCCAGACATGCCCGAATCATGCGCTGATATGTTGGGCCGGCGTTCTTGAGCCCAAAAGGCATTGTGTTAAAACAGAAGGGACCGTATGGTGTGATGAATGCTGTTGCGGCTTGGTCGGACTCCGCCATCTTGATTTGGTGGTTATCGGAGTATGCATCGAGGAAACACAATGACTCGTGTCCTGCGGTAGCATCAATGATTTGATCGATGCATGGGAGGGGGAAGGGATCCTTTGGGCAAGCTTTATTGTGGTCTTTGAAATCGACACAAAGGCACCAGGATTTGTCCTTCTTTGGTACCATCACCAGGTTTGCTAGCCAGTTCGGGTGTTTTATTTCTTTGATGAATCCGGCCTCCAATAACTTGGCTAGTTCCTCTCCCATGGCCTGTCTCTTAGGTTCAGAGAAACTCCGAAGAGCTTCCTTGACCGGCTTGAATCCCTTTAGTATATTGAGGCTATGCTCTGCCAACCTGCGTGGGATTCCTGGCATGTCTGAGGGATGCCAGGCGAATATGTCCCAGTTCTCGCGCAGGAACTCTCATAGTGCGGCGTCCACAGCGGGGCTTAGCTGTGCCCCGATGGTGGCTGTTTTTGTAGGGTCCGTTGGGTGGACTTGGAATTTGACTATTTCAACCGCTGGTTTAAAAGAGGTGGACTTGGATCCTTTGTCGAGTATCACGTCGTCCTTGTCCACTGTGGAGCGTAGCATCGTTAATTCCTCGGCCGAGAGGGCTTCGAATAATGCCTCGAGGGCCAATGCGGCTGTTTTATTTTCGGCGCGGAGTGTTGTGTCCGGATCGCTGGCGAGAGTGATGATTCCGTTGGGCCTGGGCATTTTGAGCTTCATGTACCCGTAATGGGGTACGACTTGGAAGATTGTGAATGCCTCCCGTCCTAAAAGAGCGTGATAACCACTGCTGAACGGGGCCACTTGGAATGTAATTTCTTCAGACCTGTAATTATCCGGCGTGCCGAATACCACATCTAGTGTGATGTTCCTAGCACAGCATGCTTCCCGACTGGGGATTATTCCTCTAAAGGTTGTGCTACTTTGCTCAATGCGGTTCCAGTCTATTTCCATATTTTGAAGAGTTTCCTCATAGATGAGGTTTAATCCGCTGCCGCCGTCCATGAGTACTTTGGTGAGTCGAAAGCCGTCCATGATTGGACTGAGGACCAATGCGGCTGGTGCTCGGGCTGTTCGGAATTTAGGTTCGTCACTGGCATTGAAGGTAATAGCTGTGTCACTCCATGGATTTATTGCTGCTACGTGGCAGATTTCGGCCATGCTGCGGAGTGTTCACTTGCGTCTATTATTTGACGCGAAGGTCTCAAAGACCGTTAGCACCGTATTCTTATCCACGGGATGGTCCTCTGTGGTATTTGGGACAAGTAGATCCTCACCACTTTTGGCCACCTGTCGGAGTATCCAACATGCTCTAAGGCTGTGCGTTGGTATTGTATCCGCTGTACTATGAATTTTGCAGGGTCCGTTGAGCCATCCCTCCAGTACGGTTCCATACCCTGTAGAGGGTTTTTGCTTTTTGGTAGTTGACCCGGGTGTATTGTGATAATACACCATTTTGTTTTGGACTGGGTTTGTATTCAGGGCCGGATTATCCCAGAAGTTTATTTCGGTTTTCCAGGCACTTTCCATCGCACAGTACTTTCATACTATGGACGCTAAGTCAGCGAAGCGTGTTATCTCACGGCGATTTATGGCGTTAAGGATTCCCTTGTCCGTGCAATTATTGCAGAAAAATAGGATTGCGTCTTCCTCGGGACAGTCCTTAACCTTGTTCATCGCAAGGAGGAATCTGGCCCAATAGTGATGTACTGTTTCCTGGGGCTCTTGCCTGATGTGGGAAAGATCGCTTATGTTTGGGTGGGTGGGTGGAATTGAATCCGAACCCTCACCTGATCTGGGATCCAGGGGCCGGGGAATTTCCAATTTTGGAAGTTCCGGTACCGGGGTGTGACCCGATAATCCTGGCCTGCTGCCTAACTCTAAGTTCAGGGATTGGATGCTGTCCTCCCGCGAACGGGCGTCCAGCTCAGAGAGCTCGGGAATCCGGACATAGTTGGTCCTCAAGATGGAGGAAAGGTCACCGCATTGTTCCTCCACCACTGCAATATGATGGGTGATCGGTGGAGAGTTAATCTCCCTTTGATCGGGTTTAAGCCCAATCCGATCATAGTCCATAGCGACTCCCAAGGCGGCGATGCGATCTAAGAGCTCGTTTAAGGAGGCGAGCTCCGTTGGATCCATTTGTTCGGCGAGTGCCGATTTGACGTGGAGGTTGTTTTCGATGACCCGAGAAGTCATCGTCGGCGCGGCGGCCGAACAGGCGGTCATGATGAAACCGCCTAGCCGGAGAGTTTGGCCGACAGCCAAAGCTCCCCCGACAGTAGTACCGTCTTTAAAGACGAGACGAGGCATCCTTCCTTCTGGCGACGGCACAGAGGAACTCTCAATGAAAGCACCAATGTCGGTGTCAAAACCGGCGGATCTCGGGTAGGTGGTCCCAAACTGTGCGTCTAAGGCGGATGGTAACAGGAGGCAGGGAACATGATGTTTTACCCAGATTAGGGCCCTCTTGATGGAGGTAAAACCCTACGTCCTGCTTGATTAATATTGATGATATGGGTAGTACAAGAGTAGATCTACCACGAGATCAGAGAGGCTAAACCCTAGAAGCTAGCCTATGGTATGATTGTATGTTGTCCTACGGACTAAAATCCTCCGTTTTATATAGACACCGAAGGGGGCTAGGGTTACACAAGGTCGGTTACAAAGGAGGAAATATACATATCCGTATTGCCTAGCTTGCCTTCCACGCCAAGTAGAGTCCCATCCGGACACGAGACGAAGTCTTCAATCTTGTATCTTCATAGTCCAGCAGTCCGGCCAAAGGATATAATCCGGCTATTCGGAGACCCCCTAATCCAGGACTCCCTCAATCTTCGTAGAATATGTAAGAGCCAATATGAGCATCCAGGTTCCACTATTGGTTATTGACCGGAGATGTGTCTCGGTCATGTCTACATAGTTCTCGAAATCGTAGGGTCCGCACGCTTAACGTTCGATGACAATTTATATTATAAGTTATGTGATTTGATGACCGAAGTTTGTTCGGAGTCCCGAATGAGATCACGGACATGAAGAGGAGTCTTGAAATGGTCGAGAGGTGAAGATTCATATATTGGAAGGTTATATTCGGACACCGGAATGGTTTCGGGAAGTATCGGATAAGTTTCTTAGAATCGGGGGTTACCGGAACCCCCCCCCCGGAAGTTAATGGGCCACACATGGGCCTTAGTGGAGGAGAGAGGGCCGGCCAGGGAGGTGCCCCCCCTTGCCAATCCGAATTGGACAAGGGGTGGGGGCAGCGCCCCCCTTTCCCTCTCCTACTCCTCCTCTCTTTCCCTCCTTGCTATTCTGAAAAAGGAAAAAGGAGAGGGGAATCCTACTTGGACTAGGGAGTCCTAGTAGGACTCCCCACACCTGGCGCGCCCCCCTTGGGCCAGTCACCTCTCCTCCCCCTTTATATATGTGGGAGGGGGGCACCCCAAAGGCACACCAAGTCTTCTCTTAGCCGTGTGCGGTGCCCCCTCCACAGTTACACATCTCGGTCATATCGTCGTAGTGCTTAGGCGAAGCCCTGCGCTGGTAACTTCATCATCACCGTCGCCACACCGTCGTGCTGACGGAACTCTCCCTCGTCCTCAACTGGATCAAGAGATTGAGGGACGTCATCGAGCTGAACATGTGCTAAACGCGGAGGTGTCGTACGTTCAGTAGTTGGATCGGTTGGATCACAAAGGCGTTCAACTACATCAACCGTGTTAATAAACGCTTCCGCATTCGGCCTATGAGGGTACATGGACACACTCTCCCCGTTCATTGCTATGCTTCTCCTAGATAGATCTTGTGCGATCATATGATTTTTTTTTTGAAATACTACGTTCCCCAACAGTTTCTTCACTATTTCATGGTTGGTGATCTTAGTGGCGCCAAGTGCGTGAAGCTCATTTGTGATATCAGTGAGGCGGTCGAACGTGAGCTGGACATTCTCATTGTCATTCCTCTTGAATCAATTGAAGAGATTGCAAAGCGCGTCTATTCTTGAGTCTCCTTGTATTGAGACGCCCTCGTTAACCTTGGACAACCAGTCCCAGACTAGCTTCACAGTTTCCAGAGCGCTCACATGGCCATACTTCCCTTTGCCCAGATGACCGCAGATGATGTTCTTGGCGGTTGAGTCCATTTGCGTGAACCTCTTGACATCAGCAGCAGTGACGCCTTCACCGACTTTGGGAACGTCAGTCTTGACGACATACCAGAGGTCGATGTCAATGGCATCAAGATGCATGCGCATCTTATTCTTCCAGTAGGGGTAATCAGTGTCATCGAAGACAGGGAACGCAATGGAGACTTTGATCATCCCTGCAATCGACATAGCTAAAATTCCAGGTGGTTAAACCGAATCACACAGAACAAGGGAGAACCTTGCTCTGATACCAATTGAAAGTGCTAGTTGTCGACTAGAGGTGGTGAATAGGCGATAACTAGCACTTTCAGTGAAGGGGAAGGCGAGGGTGGTACGAAAAGGACACGAGGAAGCAAGCGACATCAAATGCACCAACTCGAAATAAATCTTATGCACACACTGGCATGCGGGACCACAAGGATAACATTGGCTAGCCGTGGAGCAAATGGGTGATAAATGACCGAGTAGGCAACACACTTTTACTAGCATATCAAACGCCAACACCCGCAATGTATGGGCACGCCCATGCTAGCAACACCTAGGTGAAGGGGAAAGAGTAAATTGGCATTGGCAACTAACGTTGCACGTCCCATCGCACGCTAGCCCGCCACGTACAGAGAAGGCAAAGCTGAGCACGGGAAAAGAGGAGGATCGTTAGATGTCCCATCCCACACCAGCCCACCGGGCATGAAGCAAGAGGTAGCCAAAATAAAAGCTACCCGTCCAAACCAGCACCATCTAAACCAGCCACCCGACCACACTGCCATGAAGAATGACCTCAACCATAAGAACCGTCGCCTGGCACACAGACACATATCCGGCTAAAACACATGTCAGCGTGTTCAATAAGATGATGAAGAATACATGAACGCCGGAAAAAAGGGATACATGGACGAATGAATCTAGATGGCAAACCGAATAGCGACCACACACCCACGGCAAACTACCTCAACCATCATAACCGACCACCCCAACACAGGCAGACTCCACCAGCCAGCCATCACAGACAACGTGCAATAGTCGGTTGGACCAACAGGCTACATTTCATTAAACAGTTAGCAACTTGCAACATACAGATAGTTTACCCAGCAAAGCGCCCCATATGTGCCTGCTGACCAGGCCCGAGAAGAAAAGGGTCCAGGCAAGCCTAACATGGGTGACAGTGCCAAATAGAGCTCGAGCATGTAGCAAGGCGATCCGGGTTTACGCAAACAAAGGCGGCCAACCAAGCCCCTCACATGACAAGTCCAAGCATTTAAAACTCCGAGTCGGACGCACGTGTGCACCTGTCTCGTTTGGACGAACTAGCCCGGCACGACATGAGTGGTGCCAACGGATGACCCGAGCTCACGCGGCACGCGCCGCGCATGAGACGGTGCACGTAGGGGCGATGAAAAGCACCACATAAAGCTGGCCCAAGCGCGCCCGCGGCCCATGTATCATGGAGCTTGAGGAAAATCGGTCGGGTGTGAGGCGGCTTCAAAGATTGGACAACATGAAGTGCGCCCGGGGGGCATCAGCGGGAGGTGCGTGTGAAACGAACAACGTGGAGTCACTCTCACGTCTCACATGGTGATGCCCCAGGAGATGGGTACTCCAACATCCTTTATATAAGTAATAAAAGTGTTATGTTAGGATATTGTAGAATACTTTTTGTGTGCATCCGGTAGATTAAGTATCACTCAATTTCCATATACAAACCGAATTAAAAACCCACACAAAACCATGTCTGAACAGACGAACCTTTGTCGATGCAATTTATATGACCAACCGAAAGCTAGCAGTGCTGGAAGAATAGACCTATTTCGGAATGTCCTTCCTTAACTAAAGAATCATGAGATATCTCTTTTTTCAAAAAAAACTAAAGAATTGTGAATTTGTATTGTTACAGATAATTAAATGAGTTTACCAACTACTAGAGTTAGAGTCACATCACAACAAAGTAAAAAAAAATCGCTCCTCCTAAAATATTATTTTGGGTCAATATCTCCCTTTTTTGGCTCACTTTGTCATATCAACTATCACATTTTCGAGCACTTTAGCCCCACTGGTGGTTTCCAGAAGAGAGGAGTTTGCAAGAATATTTACAGAAGTCCAAAACTAAATCCTACGTCTAAGTTTTTTTAGGGAAATCCTACGTGTAAGTTAAAGCATCAAGTATTTCACTGTAGATTTTGGTAACAAAATATAACTATTTGTAATCTGTGCGAAAGCAAAAGAAAATACGTTACCTTTTTGCACCATTGTAAATGATCATATTTCTAAAAAAACGTTCGTTAAGTTTAGACCACAACAATATGCGTTAATTTAATATATTTGTTGCATTTTTAAAGCATTTATTCATACAAATTGGATGGTGGACGTGGGGAGGGGAGCTGCACTGCAGGACAATTCTGACTCGGTAAACTAAGCTCAATTTTTCTTTGAACAAGAAACTAAAACAACAGTTTAAGTGCAAAATTAATTTTATCTTAAATAAAATATCAACACGATATCATTGGATCCATTATAAAATAAAAATACCAAGACAATGGCAATAGAGCCATACTACAAATAAGTACGAGACACTGGCATACAACTTGCATAATGTATCTTTGAGGCAGCTACCTCACCATTATTGAACCAATGGAAATATCAGTCTTTTCCCATCTCTAGACCATGAGAGGGAAAAGATCAACACTTCTGTAATGAAAAACGTTGTTGTTCTTGAAATGACGCAGAAATGAAAACATTGTCAAAATTGGTGACAACTGACCAAAAACAACCAAGATCAATAGAAGGGTGCCCGTTCAGGGACACCCTTCCGGTGCCGGCGGCGGTAGCTGATCCATCCCGACGGAGGGTCGCTAGGCCCCTGCAGATCATCGGCCTCGCCTTCATCTTCTGTGTTTGAGCCTGAATTTCCCCGGTTGCGCCTCGGATCAATCATGAATGTCAAATTGGGATTTGACACCATTCCATCAAGCTGACATTAAGAAAACATAAATTTGCATCAGTAAAGTATACAGACTAGCTAGCTAGTGCATGCAAATTTGACATAACATAAACTACTCCAAGAATATACTGCATTTTATCACATTGGAGAATGTCCACCCGCGATACTGAATATGCATATTAATAAATAAAAGTAATGAAAAAGGTGTTTTTTCTGTGGATATACATGGTGTCATAACAAGCGATACATGGGTTTCTAGCAGTTTAAAGCAAATAAGACAAAACTAAACTACTCCAGGAATATAATGGGTTTTATCACTTGGGTGGATGTCTATCCATACTTGAACAATTGTTATTTTTATAAAAGAAAAGTATGAAAGAAATTGTTTTCTTCTTCTTTTTTGTGGAGGAACCGATAGAAGCACTGCCTTTTCACATAGAAAAGAATGAAGTAATATGTACAAAGTTGACGAATTTTTAAAGAGAACACGCTGGCAATCCCGACTGTAAGCTAAAATGTCGCAGAAAACTAGCTAACCCCCACCGTGGCATGAGCCCGGCCATGTCAGCTGCCACTGCTTGATATCCTCGAATGCCAGGGCGGGCACCTCAAGGTGGATTAGCTTGGTGCAGTTGAAAATGCGCCAGTTACGCTCGTTTCAAATATTTCAGATCATATATAGCGTTGTACCGCTTCGCCGAGGCTTGATGTCTTTGGGTACCGCAGCAACCATCGTAACCCACCAGGAATTAATTTTTTATGGATATATATCACGGAAAAAAATAAGTTGAGACTTTTAAAATTTAATTTGGTACTGATATATGGCTCTGCATCCACGGAAATATGAAGAAAAACAGATATCCATTGAAACATTATCCATTTAAAATTTAACTAGACAATTGCATGTGCGTTGCAACGGGAATATAAACATTTTAGTAGATTAGCCCTTGACTGCACGTATATTATTGTATTATTGTTTTTGAGAATCCACGTATATTATTATATTGATACGCTAAAATCTTACCAAATCTTTGTATGCAATTGCCATGATTTATTTGCCATTTTATTGTTAAACACTTATTTGGTAAGAATTTAATGACTTGCCAACAAAATATGTGTTTATTTTGGTAAGACAATAAACATGAGACAATTGAATGGATGAGAGAAAAATCAAATATGGGAGGAAAAAATTAAAGAGGATAAGGAAAGAGTGGGACGTATATATGAAAGGTTAGACGAAAGAAAGGTGAAATGGGAACCTTACGTTCTTTTTAAGTAGTAGAAAAGATTTGGTACTGATATATTACTCGTGGTATCACAATTCGTTTCACATTTTACTTTTTCTTTTCAAACATTATCCATTGAAACCAACAAACATCTACACCGATGCACCTCATCACTCACATCCATGATGAGGAGGCTTGACAAGACAAGTGATGTTTCAATGCTAATGACTTGGCGACTTGGCCTCGCGATATTTTACGACCATGGCGCCGATCCACAAAGCACGCCCATGGTTAGCACCATGGACCTAGCGCTAGAGTTGATGCACTCCTGCCACGTGACGGCCCTCTCCGACCTGACCTCTGTCGGCGCCATTCCTCCTGGAGGCTGGCCCATGGACGAGGAAGTCTTTGGCCAGGTTGACCTCTTGGTGCTCGCGGACTGGGTGCCGGAGCACTGGCCTAATGAGACCATTAGCCGCGCGGTGGACGTGAAGCTAGGGATGTACAGGGTATGACGCCGCCGAGGCGGACACTGTGCTGCGGCTGTGGAACGACGTGGCGGTGGCGGTCGGCGCCGGCGCTGACATGGTGACATGGTGACGTTGGCCTCTCTCCGGCCGTTGACAAGGGCATGTTGATCGAGATATGGGTCATGCGCCATGGCCGTCGTGCTCGGGACCAGATCGGATCGCAGGCTAGATCGCGTGCGAGCTAATACGTGGTAACGTGGGAACCTGGAGGCTGCAGCGTGCGAGCCCAGCGTGAGCTGGGCGGCGTACGTCAAAGCTGTCAATCAGATCCGCATCCTGGCCGTATCCACTAGTATTCTTTTTCCAAAAATGATAGGCGAACGTTTCACAAAAAGTTATACTACGCCTTCTAACGTCGGATCTTGTCCGTCCAATTCAAAGATCGATTTCAATTAATTGATACTCCAGTATTTAGCCACGTGGTGCCCTCACAGCGAACATACAAACATGGAAGGCAATTATGAGAGGACGCGTGCATGCATGTACCTTGCAGCTCAGTGAGCAGAAACGGAAGTTGGCGTCCACGAGTCCCCGGCCGCACTCCCGGCACGCCCCGGCAGGGCCGACGCACTTGACGCCGTGCTGCGGCGCCTGCGGCCGCCGGTTCAGAAACACCACCCTGTCGTAGTTGATGACGTACGTCTGCACCAGGGAGATGTCAGCCACCGCCTTCAGCTCCGCCACCCGGATCACTTCGCGGTACGACGACTTCCGTATCTGCAATTGCATCCATCCACAGCGCGGCCGCCGCCGCCGCCGTTGTTAGCGATTGCCTGAGACGTGAGTATCCTCTAGCTTATACGCGTTAATTACGTACCTGGACGACGTGGTGGTTGCGGTGGCCGGAGACGCACAGGGTGCAGCAGACGGCGTCGTCCTCGCCCGCGCAGTCGAGGCAGTAATGGTTGCACTCGTTCTTGACCAGATAGGGGTGATCGGCGCACCGCTTGAAGAACTCCGCGCCGAGCAGCGGCCCCAGCCACACCGGGGTGCGCCGCCCTGCCTGCTGGCCGAACAGCATTCCCATTGACGACGACGTTGCTCTCTGTTTCTATACGCATCAGACACAAGCAAAACTATATGAGCGCTACGAGATCTAGGAAGCTAGGCTCGTTGGCATGTATAAAACGTATATGAGCGCTACGAGATCTAGGAAGCTAGGATCGTTGGCATGTATAAAACGAGCGATCGACATCTGTTCTACCTGGAAGGACGTCGCTCCGCTGGGAGCGATTTTAGATCTGTGAAATGGAACGCGACGGTATTCGCTTGATATATATAGTAGTTGGGAGGAAAGGGGAGGGGTTCAAAAGGAAAGAAAAGCACGGAGAGAGAGGGTTTCAAGTGTTTCTTTCCACGGATGGCTGCAGATTCAGGAGGAGTACGTCCACAGTCTTCACTACTCTTATTTTCGTTTTTGCCTAGCTATTTGGACATGTGTGCTAAAAAATGAATCATGTGAAAAATATATATAACTGGCTACTTAAAAAATCGAATATATATGTGAAAAATGAATCATGTGAAAAAATATACGTCTACACTAGTCTTGTTTCCATCTTCACTAGTCTTGTTTCGTGCAGTTTTGTTGAAGGGAGAAGGGAGCGAGTGTTTCATGCCTGTTCGAAACATGACATCCTCGTGCATGTTTCTTTCCAGGAGCTAAAACACGGAAATAAGACTAGTGAAGACGAAAACAAGACTAGTGAAGACGTATATTTTTCACATGATTCATTTTTCGCACGACTATTCCATTTATGTAACAAGGCAATTATTTATTCTTTCACAATTTTCATTTTTTACCTCATGGGTGTCCTACACCCTAATGACCAATATATTAAAAATAAAAAAAAATAAAAAAACTGAAATTTCCTGAATCAAATACGCTCAAACTTTGTATGTGTTTGCAAGATTGCATATAGGAAAAAATATTCAAAGAGCTCTACAAAAGAAAAATATTTCACTCCAAATTTTGAGCACCTGTTTAGCCTATGCAAAAAATTTCCCTCAAGGAGACAAATACTACCTACAACAGGAATTGGTATTGAACTATTGATTGATTTGAACCTTTGGATGTGAAAAATAAGCAGTCCTTACTATTTTGATGTCTTGTAAAAGATCTCTATTGCCTAGTTCAGAAAGAGAAACAAAATCAAATTCCTGAATACTCACCATATGTAAAATTGAGAGACAACTGTTGTTTTCGGTACCGTGATCATAGACCCTTCAATGATTCTTTTACAAGGTTTACAATTTAGGTCATAATTTCCAACATCAATGGTCAATGTAGGAGAACGCGGGAACAACAAAGCAAGGCGTCTATCATCATGGAGGATGTGGATGGGCATGTAGGCGTATGAGATATATTGTTACAGTGGTGAGCAATCATGGCACAGTGGTGAGCAATCATGGCACAGTGGTGGGTCTAGAAGGAAAATATTTGATTGGAAAGAGTTGGTGGTGGATCAATGTTTAGGTGAATAGAACATCGTTCCCATTCATAGGTTTGTTCAATGAAAGTTCGTTGACATAAAAGGACAATAGCAACATAGACCGCTAGGGAGGTGTCCCTTGTGATAGACATAG
The DNA here is from genome assembly GCF_003073215.2 of Triticum urartu. Lineage (NCBI taxonomy): Eukaryota > Viridiplantae > Streptophyta > Magnoliopsida > Poales > Poaceae > Triticum > Triticum urartu. Next base: position 163,375,855 of record NC_053027.1, on the reverse strand, counting down.
TGCTAGGTGGGTACGCATAGGAAGCAGAGTGACATGGAGGCAAGGAGATGAGTCAAAGTGCAGAGATAAAGCATGGGTGGGCTAGGAGGAACGATGAGTGTATCTAATGGCAGCAGAAAAACATAAACCCCCTTTCAACTTGTATAGTTATTGTGTTTCATATGTAACATTGATTAGTTAATGTGACATTTTATAAACATCGCTTGATGTAGCAATGAGTGGGATAAGGCTGGTGGCACGAAGGCAATGCGATATGCTAGGGTTTCCCCAAATGAGGAAATGGGTGGGATGAGGGTGGCAACACAAAGGGGAGGAGATATGCTAGGGTTACTGCAAATTCTGACACTATATGATGGTGCAAAATATGGTTAACGTTGCAATGCATGACATTGCCTACGATTGGTGGGCTACCGTGTTTAAATTGACTAGTTATGTCCAGTATATAGTACCTTTGCTATATATATATATATACTATATTAGGTTTTGTAATAGTTACCAGTTGTAATTTCAAAAATTCATAAATCATAACAAAACAAAAAAGTAGAGTAAGATGAGGTTGGAAAAGATGTGAGTGAAGTAACATAGTACCTATTGCATACATTGGTGGGGATCATGGGTGGACCCACACCCTTGGTGGTTTGGGATCTAGCCTAAGGTCTTGGCCCCAAATTCTACTCTAACGTTTTGAGGAAGGTTGAAAAAAGCAATGATATGTAAACACCGCACTATCGAGTAGGTTAGATAGGAAGATCCAACCCCAATCACGGATAAGTTTTAGGTTCGTCCTCGGGTACTATGGCTTTGGCAAATGTTATATCATGTAAAGGTTACATAATACCTTAGGGAAGAATCCTTAGTTCATAAAACTTTCGCCCAACCTGGATCAGTTGCACATGTTAGATGTTCTACAAGCATATGTCTCCAACCTAGACACGGATAGGTTGAGGACTTTGTCCAGAAAGGGCGCCGCTTGGGCCACAGGTCGATCAAAACATCCAGGGTTGGGTGTCCTTATTTTGCTACTCGAGATAGAAGTATGATTGAAGATTCTGATGTGAAATATCCGGAGATATGAAGAGAGTAGTGCCATTCTCATTCTTACAATTGTTGCACCGAACTTGAAAACCCAACAATTAGGTCAGGTTTGGGCTCTAGTTTCTCAGAGCACAAGGCAACAAGATTCTGAGCCGGTTGGAAGCCTGATAAAAGCATAAAATACCTAAAAATCATTTTTAAATACTCCACTAGCGCAAGAATGTGCGTGCTACAACACCACACTGCGATAGTCTGCTATACATGGACCCAAATGAACACATTAGAGAGCGTGGAAGCGTGGAACGGGCCGCGTAATTGGGCAAGTATCTAGTGTCGTAGCAATAAATAAGGGTGAGGAAAGAAACTAACTTTTTATCAGGTTTCCAATTTACAAATACTAGGGGATGTGGATGTGGAGTTTGTGTTCTGTTTCTTTGCCATAAGCCCTACATGAAAAATAAAAACAAGGAAACCATGAGCAAAAAGTTCAATGTGGCAAATTGTTGAGATAAAAACATAATATATAGTATAAAAGCTTGTCATCCTGGCAAGTTGGTATACACATTTTTATAATTCCAGAAACATCAAGGACAACCTATAAGCATATGTGGTAAAATTGAAAGAGTAATGGCAACTACATAATAAACAACATGGCATTTGATTATAAAGATCATGGTGGCCACATTATCATCTATGGCAGCAAAAGTGGTAAAAGAACAACACGTTGGCGGCTGGTAACAATCTATCATTATAGATGGCCAAAGTCTGTCACATAAAGTCACCAAATCAAGCCACCTCAAGGTGTGAAAGGTGTCCCCTATAGAATGTAAAAATCAACAAAATCTAGTGCATCTAATATCCACGCATGTACTATGCTGCCATATACAATAGACATAAAATGATGAAACATGTGGCTTGCTAACAAAAAGAACATCACAAGTGATTCATGTCATGTAAAAACGACCATCCTGACATGCAATTAAACCAGTTGCATATTGTTTAGGTGTTTGTGTGTGACATTTAGGTGCATCAACTTCCCACCACCTTCGTCTCTCCATCAACTCCAAAATTGAAAAATGTGCAACTAGACAAACTGAAATTCACCCCTTGTTATGGATCTATCAATATGCGCACTGAACATACCCATCAAAGATTCAACATCCCACAACACCGTAACCTCTGCCAAAATCATCTAATCTTTGTAGGCCTAGCCTCCCCACCCAAACCTCACCTCCTCTTTTTGCCCCATAAATCAAGAATGCGCCATGCGCCCCCTCCATACCTCAAATCACATGAAAAATGGAGTATCACAACTCATACCTCGACCTTGATGAACGCATCATTGCATGGGCTTGATCTCCTATCAAAGACGACTTTGATTGCGTGCAGCCATAGCGGGAGGCTAGGCTGAATTGGGTGGCCACACATGCTTGATGCTCTATCGGAGATGATGGATCCATATGCAACGAGGATTGGGGCGGTTACTCGGTCTTGATTCCTTGCTGAAACCGTGTCAGTGGTGTGCTTCCGCGGTGCGATCTAGAGGCAACAGAGGTTGGGGCAAGGGCCAGGAGAAGAGTTATGGGTGCGAGGAATGGATGTTATACCCGCTCCGGGGAAACAATAGTGAGTGGCGAGTCCACAAATTTCCCTTCCCCCCGCTAACTAGATTCACGCTAGTTGGCATGCTGCACACACACGACCTCCACAGTTGATCATACGACAATGGCAACATCACGTGTTGACGCATCTGCACGAACGTCTTCGCATTAGAATTTCCTTTTCTAAAATATAACCATTATAGTGTAGTTTTTATTTAAAAATAAATAAATAAATATGTTTTTATTTTCTAGGCAATTAATATGTTTTGATAGGAGACATCATTATTCTGATGTTTCATAATGGGCTGGGCTTAGGCTTGACATTTAGGTCGGGAGTTTGAAAGCCCAACCCGAACCTGACCTAGCCCGTGAGACAAAAAACGTTGGTTACACTAGTATATTATCTATATCATAAAAAAAGACCCAAAGGGAATCCAACTAATCTTAGCCATCAGTTTATTTTCAATCCAACGACCTAAATTGCTTCAATGTCTAGTGCTCAATATGTTTAGCATGCAATCAATATTATACAAAATATCAATATAAGTGATAATCACATAATTATCATGCAATTAATATATTACCTAATATCATCGTACAATTAATATTTTACCAAATATCTCACAAAAATTATATTCTACCCAATATGAATGTGCATTACACGCACACATTTATTAGTATAAGGGAAAGTTGGAAACTATTAAAAAAATAAAAAATGGTGTTATTGTGTGTTTGCTTCTAAAAATGGTAGATTTTTAATATGACACTGGCAATTCCAACTAGCGGGCCATTAATTAGTACCAAAAAATGTGTAAGGTTAAATGAATCAGGCAAGGCAATTAAATCAGTACCAAAATTGGACGTCAAATTAAATGGTCAAAAGATGATGACCTCATGCATGACACATGCTATCTCGTATGGGCCCAGCACGGGTCCTAGCCGCCCACAGGCCCAATCCATGACTATTTGTGGAAGGCTCGAAGTTTGTGCCACTATCCTAGTGGCTTGAAAATATACATGGTCGCGGGTTCTTGAAAACCCTTATCGAATGAGGCATGTCAAAATGTTCTCACCTCCATTCTCACACGTGAGAACTATATCATGCTTATAGCATCCGTTCACGCTCACTATTTGGTGTGTTTGTTCCTGCAAATAAACCAACTAGCATCAACTACAAGGAGTAATGAACAATAATAGCAACCGACAGGTACCAATCTGAGGTTTTGGGACAAAGATTGAATACAAGAGATGAACTACGGTTAATTTGAGAGGAGATGGTGCTGGTGAAGATGTTGATGAAGATTGACCCTCCCTCGATGAGAGGATCATTGGTGATGATGATGACTTCGATTTCCCCCTTCGGGAGGGATGTTTCCCCGGCAAAATAGCTCCACCAGAGCCCTAGATTGCTATTACCCAGGTTCCGCCTCGAGACGGCGGCTCTTCGTCCTAAAATCTCCCTTCTTATTTTTTCTAGGTCAAAACCCTCCATATAGAAGAAGACGGGCACCCGATGATCACCAGAATTCCAGCTGCCAGCATTCTCTCTCTTCATGTAAATCTTGTGAAATAAGAGAGAAAAGGCATAAGTATTGTACCAAAATTAGTGCACCAGGCATAGGTTGTGCCAACCGGATATCATATCCAAATAGGGTCTCAATCAGGCTTGTACGCTCCATACAGAAGTTTGTCATTGGTACCTTGAGCTTCACCATAGATGAGATGAGACGGCTAGACATCGACATGTATCCTGACATAAACATGGCTCACCTCTGAAGGAGACCAAAATCCATCGCGGAACAGCAAAGCGACATTCATCTTCATACCCAGGTGACACAGCGGATGCATGAGCCAGTCTACGCATTTTTCCTGGCACCCCTATCTAAAGCCCGGTCAAATACTATGGCCCCTCTATTGAAGAGGGGCCAAAATCATCATCAACCCACCAATCATGCATATATTAGTGAATATCTCTGCATGAACTATGAGCTCATTAAACTTTCATCTTCCGATAAACATATATCTAAATATATGCATGTTCACCAGATCCCAAACAAGCGATAGTAGGGCCAGAGCTCGCTAGAGTTGGGTGCCTCAGCGTCGTGGGACCAATCTCTAACACCAAGTATCCGTTCTGCTCATGAAAGGGTGCTCCCTCTCCCGTAGTTTTTGTCACATAAGCAACCCTCCCGACATCATTGGCTCACTTGGCTTTGATGAATGCTTGAATGGCGATGTTCTCCTAGAACACCATGGTGTCGGCGTAAGCGGGTGCCACTGTAGCCTCACCTATGCGTCTTGTTGCGAGATTGGCCTTGGTGGCGAGATCTTCATGTAGCATCGCTGCGTTGATCATCTCGAAGTCCTGCTCTGCCTTTTCATATAAGTGTTTATGACAAAAACACCATAAGGGATTTTTTATCCAACACTACTATTCAATCCAGGATATATGTAGACATCAATTAATTATTACATAGTAGTTAAACATTATTGGATCCAGGTATAGTTGGATCCTTCATTGATGAAATATTCCTCAAATGGGTATGGAGGATTAACAATTTTTCAGTTTGCCTATCTCTAGGGTATAAAGTGAATTGGGTTGGGACGGGAGTGGGAGAGTCAAGCAAAAAGTGCGGAAGGATGCAACTAGGGCCTTGGACTCCACAAACATCCCCTCCGCCGACGCAACCTTGTTTTGTAGCATGACTGTGGCGTCATTCTCGTCGGGTCTCGATGTGAATTTTGTCGCACCCTTCCTGAGCCACATCGGCAGCCCAGTCATCTCAACCACCATCAACTCTGTGGCGCACTCCATGATTCCCATCACAACCGCCACCCTCAGCATTCCAGGATTATAGCTTGCAAGCTGTTTCATGTTTCCTCTCTTAACGAGTATTTGGTGGGAATGTCCTCCAAGACGCTCGTGCTCCACAATTAAAAATCTCTTCTTTGGATGCTTATTTTCCATTGTTTATTATAAGAGTGGCACGTGAGCATGTTGTAGAATAATTTTTTTCTACATCCAATAGACCGAGATATCACCCTATGCCATATACACCAAAAAAGCAAAACCATGTCTAGACAATGAACCTTTATTCATGCAACTTATGGTACACACCATGTTGACATCACTCATAACCAACCAAAAGCTGCATGTGCCAGAACAAGAGATCTCCTTTGGAATTCCCATCATCATTTAAATTCATTTTCTCCACAACTTTTTTAGTTCACTTTGTCATATCAACTATCACATCTTGGGACAATTCAACCCCACTGGTGGTTTTTGGAAGAAAAAAGTCCATTTTACTACCCTGAACAAATTTGATGGTTCACATTACCCCCTGGTTTATTTTTCTGCTTGTTTCACCCCGTAGACAAACCCATACCGGACAAAAGACCGCCCTGGGTGGTTTGTGTCAACTTGCAGCTGACGCGGCACTGGTTAATGGTGGTTTTGACTTGCGGGTGGGGCCTGTTGGAAATATGCCCCAGAGGCAATAATAAAATGGTTATTATTATATTTCCTTGTTCATGATAATTTTTTATTGTTCATGCTATAATTGTATTAACCAGAAACCATAATACATGTGTGAATACATGGACCACAACATGTCCCTAGTAGGCCTCTAGTTGACTAGCTCATTGATCAATAGATGGTTATGGTCTCCTGACCATGGACATTGGATGTCATTGATAACGGGATCACATCATTAGGAGAATGATGTGATGGACAAGACCCAATCCTAAGCATAGCACAAGATTGTGTAGTTCGTTTGCTAGAGCTTTTCTAATGTCAAGTATCATTTCCATAGACCATGAGAATGTGCAACTCCCGGATACCGTAGGAATGCTTTGGGTGTACCAAACGTCACAACGTAACTATGTGGCTATAAAGGTGCACTACAGGTGTCTCCGAAAGTGTCTGTTGGGTTGGCACGAATCGAGACTGGGATTTGTCACTCCGTATGACGGAGAGGTATCTCTGGGCCCACTCGGTAATGCATCATCATAATGAGCTCAATGTGACTAAGGAGTTAGCCATGGGATCATGCGTTACGGAACGAGTAAAGAGACTTGCCGGTAATGAGATTGAACGAGGTATGGGGATACCGACGATCGAATCTCGGGCAAGTAACATACCGATAGACAAAGGGAATTGTATACGGGATTGATTAAATCCCCGACATCGTGGTTCATCTGATGAGATCATCATTGAACATGTGGGAGACAATATGGGTATCCAGATCCCGCAATTGGTTATTGGCGAAGAGATGTCTCGGTCATGTCTGCATGGTTACCGAACCCGTAGGGTCTACACACTTAAGGTTCGGTGACGCTAGAGTTGTTATGGGAAATAGTATGTGGTTACCGAAGGTTGTTCGGAGTCCCGGATGAGATCTCGGACGTGACGAGGAGTTCTGTAATGGTCCGGGGGTGAAGATCCATATATTGGACGAAGGGTATTGGAGTCCGGAATTGTTCTGGGGGTACCGGGTGACGACCAGCGTGTCCGAAAGGGGTTTCGGAGGCCCCGGCAAGCGTTGGGGGGCCTTATGGGCCAAGGGGAGGGGGCACATCAGCCCACTAAGGGGCTGAGCGCCCCTCCCACCCCATCCCACGTAACCTGGAGAGGTGGGGGCGCCTCCCCTAGGGCAGCCACCCCTCCCAGCTTGGGGGGCAAGTTTCCTAGGGGTGGGGGTACCCAAACCCATCTAGGGTTTCCCCTGTGGCCGCCGCCCCTACCCTAGGGAAACCCTAGGGCACCTCCTCCTCCCCCCTTTTCCCTATATATAGTGAGGGAGAGAGAGAGGACAGCCGCACCCTTCCCCTGACACAGCCCCTCCCCCTCTCCTACACCTCATCCTCCTCTGTAGCGCTTGGCGAAGCCCTGCCGGACAACCACGAGCTCCATCACCACCACGCCGTCGTGCTGTCGGAGTTCTCCCTCAACTTCCCCTCTCCCCTTGCTGGATCAAGTAATTTATTTAGGAGTTGTCTTAATTTATTTATGACCTGCGTGTCAATGAAAACACCATGTAATTACTTTACTTTATTGCTAACCGTTAGCCATAGTAGTAGAAGTAATAGTTGGCGAGGCAACTTCATGAAGACACGATGATGGAGGTCATGGTGTCTTGTCGGTGACGATGGTGTTCATGCCGCACCTCGAAGATGGAGATCAAAGGCGCAAGATGATATTGACCATATCATGTTACTTTATGATTTGCATGTGATGATTGTCATGTTTACATCTTATTTGCTTAGAATGACGATAGCATAAATAAGATGACCCCTCACCAAAATTTCAAGGAAGTGTTCCCCCTAACTGTGCACCATTGCGAAGGTTCGTTGTTTCAAAGCACCACGTGATGATCGGGTGTGATAGATTCTAACGTTCTAATACAACGGGTGTAAGCCAGATTTACACATGCAAAACACTTAGGCTGACTTGACGAGCTTAGCATGTACAGACATGGCCTCGGAACACGAGAGACCAAAAGGTCAAACATGAGTCGTATAGTAGATACGATCAACATGGAGATGTTCACCGTTGATTACTAGGCCGCCCCATGTGATGATCGGACACGGCCTAGTCGATTCGGATCATGTATCACTTAGATTACTAGAAGGATGTCTATCTGAGTGGGAGTTCATTGAATAATTTGATTAGATGAACTTAATTATCATGTACATAGTCTAAATTGTCTTTGCAAATTATGTTGTGGATTAATAGCTCGCGCTTGAGCTCTTTGTTTTAATACGTTCCTAGAGAAAGAGTAAGTTGAAAGGTATTGTAAGAAATTGTTCGAACTAGGGCCGTAGTCTGAGGATTGTCCTCACTGCTACACATAAGGCTTCTGTCCTTGATGCACCACTCGGTGTGCCAACCCCTATGGCATCATCTGTGGATGTTGTGAACATCTGGTAGACACGTTCTAATGACTACCTGATAGTTTAGTGCGCCATGCTTAACGGCTTAGAGTCGGGGCTCCAAAAGCGTTTTGAACGCCATAGAACATATGACATGTTCGAAGAGCTGAAATTGGTATTTTAGGCTCATGCCTGTGTTGAGAGGTTGAGACCTCTGACAAGACCTTTGCCTACAAGATGGAGGAGAATAGCCCAGCCAGTGAGCATGTGCTCAGCATGTCTGGGTACTTCAATCACTTAAATCAAGTGGGAGTTAATCTTCCAGATAAGAGAGTGATTGACAAAAGTTCTCCTGTCGCTATCGCCAAGCTACTAGAGTTTCATGATGAACTATAACATGCAAGGGAAGATAATCCCGGAGTTGTTCGTGGTGCTTAAGGCCATAAAGGTAGAAATCAAGAAGGAGCATCAAGTGTTGATGGTTGACAAGAGCACTGGTTTCAAAGAAGGGCAAGGGCAAGAAGGGAAACTTCTTGAATGGCAAGCCAGTTGCCGCTCCAATGAAGAAACCCAAGAACCCAAACCTGAGACAAAGTGCTTCTATTAGGGGAACGGTCACTGGTAGCGGAGCTGCCTCAAATACTTGGTAGATAAGAAGGTTGTCGACTTCAACAAAAGTATATTTGATATATGTGTGTTATTGATGTGTACCTTACTAGTACTCCTAGTAGCACCTGGGTATTAGATACCGGTTCAGTTGCTAATATTGGTAACTCGAAACAAAAGCTACGGAATTAACGGAGACTAGCTAAGGGCGAGGTGACGATGTGTGTTGGAAGTGTTTCCAAGGTTGATGTGATCACCATCGCACGCTCCCTCTACCTTCGGGATTAGTGTTGAACCTAGATAAATTTTGTTTGCATTGGTGTCTGCGTTGAGCATGAACATGATTAGATCATGTTTATAGCAATACGGTTATTCATTTAAGTCAGATAATAATGGTTATTCTGATTACATGAATAATACCTTCTTTGGTCATGCACCCAATGTGAATGGTTTATGGAATCCCGGTCGTAGTTATACACTTGTTCATAACATTGATGCCAAAAGGTGTAGAGTTGATAATGATAGTACCACTTTCATGTGGCACTGTCGCTTAGGTCATATTGGTGTAAAGCGCATGAAAGAACCTCCATGCTAATGGACTTTTGAAGTCACTTGATTTTGAATCACTTGACACATGCGAACCATGCCTCTTTGGCAAGATGACTAAAACCCCATTCTTTGGAACAATGGAACGGGCAAGTGACTTGTTGGAAATCATACATGCTGATGTGTGCGGTCCGATGAGTGTTGACGCGCGCCGTGGATATCGTTATTTTCTCACCTTCACCGATGAATTGAGTAGATATGGGTATATTTACTTAATGAAGCATAAGTCTGAAATGTTTGAAAAGTTCAAGGAATTTCAGAGTTAAGTTGAGAATCATCATAACAAGAAGATCAAGTTCCTTCGATCTGATCAAAGGGAAAGTATCTGAGTTGTGAGTTTGGCAATCACTAAAGACAAGGTGGAATCGTTTCATAGTTGACGCCGCCTGGAACACCATAGCATGATGGTGTGTCCGAACATCGTAATCGAACCTTATTGGATATGGTGTATGATGTCTCTTACCAATCTACCACCAATTTTGGGGGTTATGCATTAATGACAATTTTGGGGGTTATGCATTAATGACAATTACGTGTCTGGCAAGGGGGTAGAAGAGTGATCCAGGAGTGGATCATTGGACAACGGTCAAAATTGTCCTTAGGAATAAGGAAATGTTTCTCGGTTATGGAGGTGATAAAGAGTTCAGCATAAAGGGTTACATCCATGCAAGCTTTAACACCTATCCGGATGACTATGAGTAGCAAACCAGATACGTATAGTGGAGAAACCATTTGGAATAGCTCCAAGTGGAGCATAGTAGCAACATCAACAATATGAAATCGAGATTTGCGAAGAACACACGGATCTGAATGTTGCAGACCCATTGACTGACACTTCTCTCGTAAGCACAACATGATCAAACCCTAGAACTCATCGAGTGTTAATAACATGGTGATGTGAACTAGATTATTGACTCTAATAAACTCTTGGGTGTTAATCACATGGCAATGTGAACTAGATTATTGACTCTAGTAAACTCTTCGGGTGTTAGTCACATGGCGATGTGAACTATGAGTGTTAATCACATAACAATGTGAACTAGATTATTGACTCTAGTGCAAGTGGGGGATTGTTGGAAATATGCCGTAGAGGCAATAATAAAATGGTTATTATTATATTTCCTTCACTACAAAAAAAGACACATCCGTGACATTTTGGGCCGAACAAATTTTTTTCTGTCATACATATGACACTTCTATGACGATAATTGTGACAAAACCCGGTATCATCATAGATGTGGTGGGCTCCTACTTCTATGACAAAAAATCATGACAGAAAATGGGCTTTTCGTCCTGGGCGGGCCGGAGACGCAGCTGCATGACATTCTTTAGGCCGTCCATGACGGAAAAAACCGTGGTAGAAGCGAGGGGAGGAAAATTTCGGGGAGTTCCTGGTTACGGTGGGAGGTCGGGGGCCGAGCAATGCGCGTTTCTCTTGTACACGTACGCGCGTGTGTGCGAGGCGTTGGATCTAACTGAACCCGAGCGAGGCGTTGGGCTCTAACTGAACCCGAGCGATTGCACTGCAGGCTACGCGTTACTGAACCCGAGCGATCGATTGATGGCTGTTAACTGAACCCGATCGAGCGATTCCTTGGCTACTGCTGCTAACTGAAGCCGATCGATGGGATGAACAGTGAGCGTTGCGGGGGGGGGGGGGGGGGGGGTTGGATGAATAGTGAGTGGTGGCGTTGCCTCTGGATGAACAGGACCCCGTGGTGTGGTGGAGGGCTGGATGAACAGTAGACGATGGAGGGATGCCCGTGGAGGGGTGGATGAACAGGACCCCGTGGTGTGGAGGGCAGGATGAACAGTAGACGGTGGAGGGGTGCCCGTGGAGGGGTGGTTGAACAGGACCCCGTGGTGTGGAGGGCTGGATGAAAAGTAGACGGTGGAGGGGTGGTTGAACAGTAGCCGGTGGAGTAGCGCGCGGTGGAGGCTGGATGAACAGGAGCCCGTGGAGGCTGGAGGAGGTCGACGGTGGATGAACAGTAGCTCGTGGAGGCTGGAGGGGGTCGATGGTGGAGATGAACAGTATCCCGTGGAGTCCCGATGAACAGGACCCCCGTTTCGACCGTAGCGCTCCAACACAAGTCCGTTTCCTCCGTTTTGCGGTACGCCACACCCCTCCCGATCAACAGGACCCCCGTTTCGACCGTAGGAGGTCCTTTTCCTCCGTTTTGCGGTACGCCACACCCTCCCAATCAACAAGACCCCCGTTTCAACCGTAGGAGGTCTGTTTCCTCCGTTTTGCGGTACGCCACACCCCTCCCGATCAACAGGACCCCCATTTCGACTGTAGGAGGTTCATTTCCTCCGTTGTGCGGTACGCCAGGCCTCGTTTCCATCGCCACTTCTGTCCAAGCCCTCCCGATGTACACGACTACGCATTCCGTTCCGACCCATGAACACGACGACGACGTTGTTTCTCCGTTCCGTCCCAGCCATGTACACGAGCCCTCACCGTACGTATGCGCGAGTAGGCATTCGAGACCCCGCCCGTATGTACACATATGTGGCTGTATTTTCTTTCTTGCACCCCGGCCGCTGTACGTACGTGTACATGCTACGTGCGCGCCTCTACTACCACACGTGCGCGCCTCTACTACGACATGTGCACGCCTCTACATCGACAAGTATGTACGTACACGTTCACGACCAGAATGTCAATGCTACGTACGCTTCGACCACATGGGTCCCGACTGTCAGGCACTTCCTTGCCTGCAAAGATGTAGCTGGTGGGTCCCAGCAGTCAGGGGGCGAATCTTTTTTTTTGCCCGGACACACTTCCTTGCGTGCGAAGATGTAGCTGGTGGGTCCCAGCAGTCGGGGGGCTGGTGGGTCCCAGCAGTCAGGGGGGCAAATCGTTTTGGTTTTTTTTGCCCGGACGCACTTCCTTGCGTCCGAAGATGTAGCTGGTGGGTCCCAGCAGTCAGTGGGGAGAATCATTTTTTTTGCCCGGACGCACTTCCTTGCGTGTGAAGGTGTAGCTGGTGGGTCCCAGCAGTCAGGGGGGAAACGTTTTTTTTGCAAAATACGGTGGCCCGTCCGGTGGATCCCTGCTGTCAGGTGGAGGAATCATTATTTTCCGCGTAATAAGGAGGCACTTCCTTGCTGCCGCCGTGGACCCAACTGTCAGCCTCTCCACGTACACTCCACGTCTGATGGAAGTCGTTCCTTGACCACGTTGACCATGCCGCGCCGAGAACACCAGGGCGGTGGACGACGGCGAGGCCTAGGAAGGGGACGACGGGGAGCTGGGGAAGACGCGGTAGTGGAAGCCCCCGCGCGCGCGGAGAGGAGTATGAGGGTTCACTGGTTCGGCTGCGGTGTGAGGCTGCCGTCGCCGCAGGGCCTGGCTAGCGGTGGGAATAGTAGGGGGCGGTGAGGCCTCCGCAGCAGCACAGCCGGCCACGGGAGGCAGGAGCATGCGACACGACCGGCGCTTCTTTGGGCGGCTGGAGCAAGAAGACCAGAGGTTGAAGAAGCACTACGGCCGTTGGATGGACATCGTACGGTCAATGGAGCTAGAATCATTCATATTGACTAAGTTGACAAAGCCCTTCGTCCCCGTCAACTTAGTAGGCCCACAAGTTAGCCTCCCACCAAGGTGGGTCCCAGCTAGCCGGGGGAGTATTCATTTTTTTGTGCGTAATAAGGAGGCACTTCCGGTGGGTCCGAGCTGACAGTGGGGGGAACATTTTTTTCACGAAATACGGTGGCCCGTCCGGTGGGTCCCAGCAGTCAGGGGGAAACAATTGTTTTCACAAAATACTGGTGGCCCGTCCGGTGGGTCCCCGCTGTCAGGTGGAGGAATAATTATTTTGCATGTAATAAGGAGGCACTTCCTTGCTGCGGCCGTGGACCCAGCTGTCAGCCTCTCCACGTACAGTCCACTCCAATGGAAGCCGTTCCTTGACCATGTTGACCACGCCGCGCCGAGCGCACCAGGGCTATATATACTAATTTATATATAGCTCATGGAAACTTCTTATGCAATTTATTGTAGTCGTTTTTTTGGTTGGCTAGGGCCAATTTCACATATTTCTGTGGGTTCCAAACTATTTTTAATACCGAAATGTCCAGTCAGATTTAAAGTACTTTGAAGATATATTTAAATTAGGTTAATGCCCAGTGAAATAGGAATCTGAAAATGTGATAAAATTCAGAAATTATAGAGTAATTGCCAATTTGTCATCTGTTTTTATATTTACAACCCATTTCATATTACTTTCAAGATTTAGAGGCGTCTTGAAAGAGTTGCAGCCCATCAGGGCGTAGAAAAATAAGTAGGCATGGATTGGGTATTCTTCAAAAAAAATAAAATGGGCTCATTTTCACAAAGAAAAAATAGCTGGGCTGGTCACATGGTGAACATAAAATATAAGCCTGGGCTAGACGGGCCACAGCCCAGTTCAAACCCTGCTCCGTCTCAACAATACTAAACAAAAAATACTGCTCGAGTAGCTACATCCTAGGTGTCAGCCGATCTTGTGCTGTTCTCTTGTCTATTGACTATATACGCTCACAATGTCGTGGGTCCCAGATGTCAGAAAAACACTAGGAGGAAGCATTTTATTTTTCCATACGCTGACGTGGTGGGCCCCTACTGTCATCCTCTCCACATACTTCTGCCGATTCCTGTTGTTTGTTGACCATGTTGACAATGCGAGAGGGCGGCGCCGCGGCGAGTGCACCAAAGCACGTGGAGGACGTCGGCGTTAACGATTTAGGAGACGGTGGGGCGGCGATGCGTGCGCTCAGGCGCAGCCAGCCGTGGGAGGCGGAAGCAGGTGGCCCCGCCGGCGCTGGTTTGGTTTTGGCGGCTGGATGAAGACAGGACTGAAGAAACACGACAGACTGTAAAAGCACCAGGATTACTTAACAATCTTAACTGAAACCAGCAGGGGCACTTAACAACCAAAGCTGAAAGCAGTATGAGTACTTATACAGGTTCAACCATACAAAGCACGCCTCGAACAGTGCTACTTTGCCTATAGTTAACCAAGGGTGAGGCCGCCAAGCCCCAGGACAAGGCCCAGGCGCCACCCCGCACATCCACAACCTTCTGAAAGCTGCTTCATCTCACAACGTGGTCAATAAATAGGATATTCGCTTTAGAGCCATGGAAAAGCATGAACATAATCTTCTGTCCTATTCTCCAAGATGGACGGGCCTTCATTATTTGAGACCACCCATGAATAAGTATCTTTTCACCTCCAAGGGGAATTGAGTAGGTCAACATATACATCCTGTTGTGACCAAGCGCAAGTCTGACCCGACCATGGTCAGGCATCTGTATAGGAACAATAGAACTCGGTAGTTCCTGTTTCAAGAAGATCACAGCTGTAAAACTGTGTATAAGCAATAGTTTATGAACAACATATATAACCGAAAATAGCTCGTACCATAAGTTTCTCGACACAGTTGGACCTCTTCAACGAGTGCAGCAGTGGCACACATATCCCACGTGGCCTTCCACCATTGAAACGCCCCACAAGGACCTCAAGACGATCAATAAAGTGTAGGAACTTGTGGATGTCGATCCAGTCAACTTCAGTGCCATTAGTAACAGCCAAGTTATTACAGAGTAACAAACGAGCAGACTGCTTAACTCTGAAAAAACCTACACGTGCCACCAATTATAAGAAAATATTAGTTAGAAGTAGCATCTTCGTGAGAGATTCGTTGCTACTTCTAAAGTTAAATTGTGATTAGTTAGACAGAATAGGTGGATTAAGAAGTAATCGAGGCAACAAGCAAGAACCAGATACAAAACTAACATGGATGAACAATTGGAACGATGTCGGGGTGGAAGATCGCAGTGAATATGAGACCAGGTTCTGCTATTTCCATCAACATTCGTGCACCAACTTTCAGTCCGTAACACTTGAGAAAGTTTATCCAAGTTCGGCCATAAAAAAGCAGCGATCTTCTTGGTTCATGAACCCAACTCGGAACTTATATCCATCGCTTGTCTTCACTGTGACCATTAAACTAGTGTATTCAGTTATGGCAAGGCCGAGCATCTTGAGTACATGTGTTCTTGCAGAGCAAATAATACACTGCAGGAAAAATAATATGAGAACACAGCATGTTCAAAAAAACCCCACCCTCCCGGATAGAAAAGAGGATTCTAGGAACATACTGTGCGCGTTACAAAATGCTGTGTTAGGATGAGAAGGAACTAGTGTGGCGTCTCACCGAGGGCGCAGAAACCTGTATGGTACTCGCACTTTGGGCACTACAAATGAAATACACTAGATTCAGTAGGAAGAAAAATGCATCAACGGCGGCGGCTGCCATCCTAGGATTACCTGCGACCAAGGGACTTGGGTTTATCGGGGATGGATGAAGAATTCGTACCTGGTTCTCCATGAGAAAACCCTATGCAATCGCCGAGAGGGGGTTTTCTCTGAACAGGCAGACAAGGTAGAAGGGGATTCAGGCCCAGTGAAATATTGCTGCTTCGTCCTTCCAGCTTACTGCTAAAGATGGAAAGGGGGGTTGTGATTTGACGGCTCATTGGGCATTACTGTGGCGCTACGACCGGGGTGTGTCTACCATGAAGTTGTGCACTCTAATTTGTGCATATGGCACGTGGACCCCGTTGCCGGTTGCCCCACATATCAGCGAAAGGAAGTAGAAAGACAGGAGTAACTAATTACACATAAATATATCTTTTGACAGAGAGATACTCCCTCCGTAAAGAAATGTACAAATCTTTTATATCACAGGCTCACCTTGCCGAGAAATATACTCCCTCTGCAACGCACGGGCATTATGGGGGTTCAACTTTTTTATGGGGGTTCAGCTGAGAATATAATACTCTGATAGGCTCACGGTTCTGGACTTTGGGCCGCAGGCCGACCCTGCATGTTTTGGGGGCCCATGTGTTCTACCTCAGCGCTTTTCATATTGCAAGCGATCGGTACAGCGCTAGTTTTAGATGCTGTCGCAAGGCGAATACACAAAATTGAATAAAGCACGGCAGCTGTTGGAATGAAATCGAACGACAGTTCCTAACCAGCAATCAGAGTTGCAATTCTATCAACGATATACCATGTGATAAATAATACTGTCGTACTACTTATACACACATGACATTTGTTTCACCATGCCAGATTATTACATCAAAATCTCTCGGAGGATAGATCATTTCGGCAGTTGCGTGCTGCTAATTTCAAAGTTGATTTGGACCAGCTCTCCTTGCCAAGAAAGTTCGATTTTGACATCATCCCCTACCGCAAGATATGATTTAGATTTGAACCTTGACCATCCTTTAGCATCAATCATCATGCGACCATCCTTTGTACTTACGGTATATTGAGCAGGTTCATTCACACCAAGGCTGCGCATGGTAAGAGAAACTTGGCCGCGGTCGCCCGGATTGTTGAGCGACTCCCTCATTGCTCTAGGAATTCTCTGTTTGCAAACAAGAAGACATACCCAAACAGTTAGATCAACACAGTGAATCATGTGAAACAACATGGAAAGAAAAAAGAACGAAGCACTTGGGCGGCCAATGCTTACCAAGAAGGTGGACATGTCGGTTTTTGTAAGGACTTTGGTATATGAAGTGCGAACTACAACCCAGTCTGTTGCCGGTGCAACTGCACGGGCTGGAGCAGATGCAAGTGCAAGTGTTGGTGCAGGTGCCGAAGCCACTGCTGCTGCCGGAGATGGTGCTCCTTGTAGAGCTGTTGCCGGTGTCGATGCCCGATGCTCCGGTAGATCAGACTGAGCTGCTGCCGCTGTTAGTGCTAGAGCAACTGCGGGTGCTCGATCTGTGCGAGACAGCGGTGATCGTGTTTGTTCTGCTATGATCAGCTTTCTAACTTGACTAGGATCCATGACCGTGATCCAGTTTTTTTCTTCATTTCTTTTAAACGCGAGAAGGACTAATTGTCGCATTTTTGTTAAACCAAACTGCATTTCATCATAGGGATTCAGCTTGTACTCAGACAACAGACTGAACTAATTTTTTCCAGTAATATAAGTGATGGATAGTGCCTTCGTTACTGACACGACATAAGAAGTGAAACCTGCAAAAATAGCCATCGTAGAGCAAACCAAATGGTTTATTCTATGATGAATGTCACATGGAGAAACCTGCATCATAAAATTGCAGGAAAAGAAAGAAAACATGACATTAAATCAATAAGATTTACTTGATGTGACACGAGTGAATCCTTACCAGGAAATCACTATGTTGAAGTACTAAACAGAAGATTGATCGTCCAACTACGCGTGGCATGCAGGGGCCCTGCCTACTCCCACAAGCAGGACAGTCCAAAGGTCGTGACAAATCGTATGGACCGAACATCCATGGGACTGGAAATCCTGGTGGGTGTGATAAACCCTGCAATGCATACAGATATTGGAGTGTAACCATAATTGATAAACCGTCCTCACAAAAGATATGATATGGATACTTCAAAATATACAGGCTGAATTGAGTGGATAGACATTAACATAGACCGTTCTTAGGACTGACCACACACCAAAAGCGGTAGTACTAATAAACAATACAGGGTTCACAAACACAAATCAAGTACTGAACAATAGTACTTACTACAGACAAGCAAAGTTGCACTAACTAAACTCTGCAGACTATTTCTTGCCACCGACCTACGGGATGAACCCCGCATAAGTGACTAGGCCATGGACTTCGTGTGAGATGTCTACACGCACCATCACCATCTTGTCAACCTTGGAGAACCTAACAAAGTGGTCTTTCCACTCATAAACATGATGATGAAGATAGGCCGCATCAGATTTGTTGGGAAGCTTTACAAGAACCACACCCTTTGTAATCGAAGGCACGGCCAGGAAATTGTTGTGGTCAAGTACAGCCTCGAGAACACGCCTGACAACAATGCTACAGGAAAACACTAGTTCAGGACACGTGGCGACAAGGACACAACAGCTGGATAGTTCAGCAGTAGAACTCATCATCAGGTCTTCCAGTTCACATGACATGACTTTGAGAACTTCATCTCCACCGCGGACATGGTTCTAGTTCAAACAGAAACCATATTTTATTACTACCTCCGTTCAGAAATATAAGGTGATTTTCGATATTATACTCCATATATGACTACATATACGCACAGAAATGAGTGAACAAAGACACTGGAACATGTCTTCAAAGGCATGAGAGCAGAGGGATTACATGCAAAATCCATAACACAAGTTACTGAGGCAAATATACCTTCTTAAAAGGTAGCATTGATGTTCATAAAGTACCCCCTCCGTCCCAAAATTCTTGTCTTAGATTTGTCTAGATACAGATGTATCAAGTCACATTTTAGTATTAGATACATCCGTATCTAGACAAATATAAGACAAGAAATTGGGGACAGAGGGAGTAGTTGAAAGTAATCTATAAGAAATCAGTGTCAACCTCTCGCATGTTTTGGTCAAAATAGGAATTTAGAACCTTCATTTGGAACACAAAAATCACATGCAAGATCACCCAGAAAGTTGTATTACTAGTACTAGTACTGCGTGTTAGATGAAAAAACACGATCAAGATCAAGAAAAAGATTGTCAAGAAGAGATATTACCTGGACTTGCTTAATGAGGGATCCCGGAGAGGGGGGCTTGGACAGGGTGATGGCTTTGAGCTTGTCTGCGGTAGTCTCGGCGGGGTGCTTGTGCTTCTTCGTACCATGAGCCTCGACGGTTTTGGCCGGAGCCATAGACATCACTTTGGCCGGTGCTCCAGCGTCCATCAAGAAACTGTCAAATAGAAATAAAAGAAAAGAAACCATAATCACAAACCCAAAAGAAGAAAAGAGAGGGAGTTATAGGATCAGTCTCGGGGTTGCAAGGCCGGGCCTTGGCCAGAATCAACACCATTGATGTGCTCACCTTTCCTTCTTTGGGAGAGAAGAACAATGGCAGAAGCAGGTCGGGGTTTTCTTGAAGAAATGAGGAACAAGATGAGGCAGAAGCGAGGGTTGGGTAGAGAGGAAGCTGAGAGAGAAGAGTGAAATGATGGTTTCTTCGTCCGTCCAACTTACTGCTGGAGAGGAGGGGGTTTTGTGATTTGACAGCTCATTGGGCATTACTGTGGCGCTTCGATCGGGGTAGTCTACCATCACTCTACTACGGAGTAATATAGTGCATGGCTGGTGGACCCCGATGCTGGCTGTCCCACACGTCGGCGAAAGTGAGTAATTTAGTGCATGGCTGGAGGAGGATCCGCACGGTAGAGCGTGTCCACTGTTTTTGAAAAGAAAAAATGATTACAGCAAGCGTTTCCACTCTTACGCTGGAGGAGTGCGAAACACGGCAGCCACTTGAACATACACTGTGCTCCTACTATTAGGCATGTGCAGTGGTTCATACGTCAGTACTACACAATCTTGTTGCTAGTGTAGTAAGATATGACGATAACAAATGATGTTGTGCGCATGTCAACTACTCCTATATGTAACAAATACACGAAGAGGAAACAACTATATTGAGATGAGAATCCAAGCAAAAACACCCACACGCTTTGTGCTACAGTGACTGATCTGCACCGTCTGAGTTTGATCCAATGGTCATGTTGCGCCGAGACATGGACATGCCATGCAGAGGGCGCCTAAACACCACCCAAGTCCCTCTGCTTCTCGAGGCGCACGGCGTTGGTGATGCAGGGTGCAACCGCCCGCAGAGCCCGCTCCCGGTCGACGGGAGCCAGCTCATCAAAGATGGCGTCCAATGGCACGAATGGATTCCGGTGACGGAGCCCTGAAAGGATTCGCCCGGCAACGGTGACGGCAGCCCGCAACCCCTCCTTGTCCAGCTTAGCCCCCACCATCGCGCGAAGACTCTCAGCTCCTCAGAGATATAGGTGAAGAAGGAGACTAGGTCAGGAAGCCGCATTTCGTTGAAGTCGACCGGGTGGTCGAACGGGTTTAGCCTGATGGCCGACATCGTCACGCTGGCATGATGGCAGGCATTGCGCAGCCGCAACACGTGCGTGGCAACTTGGTTCACCAAGTGGCTGAGGCGATCCTGGACCTCGTCATGATCGGCCCGCTCGTGCTCCAGCCGGCTCCTATCAGGACCCCGATTCCAAGCCACATCAATCTAGCCGGTAACACCTCATATCACTTTGCGGCCTCACGCACGGTATTCCCACGGGTGTCGCCTTACCATGGCCCGGGACCATTTGTGCCTTTTGGCTCACGTATATGATAGTGTCTCTAGCATCCATATGACAGAGAACCTGGGCCGACATGGCTAGTCATGAACCCTAAGCGGCACTAACCTATGGGGACAGGCATACATGAATCACATCGAGAATGTCGGTCAGCAGCGTGTGAATCCGGGCTGTAGCACTGGGCTAACAGGACTCCGGGAACCCGGGCTGTAGCAGGCTAGGCAGGACTCCTGATGTCACCGCGTGACATTTCCCTGAAGGGACAGACACAGGAACGAAGTGAAACACATGTCGGCCAGTCAAGTGTCCTGAGCAGTAGTGCTAGGCTAACAGGACTCCGGTGAACCGGGCTGTAGCGGACTACTATGGATCATGGAAGCAGTAGACTACATTTCCCCATAATAGAGGCTGCCAAGGATAAAAAACTAGATTGTCGGATCCCACGCATACCAAGCATTTCAATCATACACACAATATGCTCGATATGTGTAAATACAACATGGCATCACAACATAACTCTACAACTCAAGTATTTATTCATTAGGCTTCGAGGAGCGAGATATTACAAACATGGGTCTCGTGACCCAACAATCATATCATACAAATCAAAGCACATGCGGAAGCTTAACATGTCTGAGTACAGACATCTACAAATGAAAAAAGGCTAAGAAGCCTGACTATCTACCAGATCCTGCCGAGGGCACAAGATCGTAGCTGAGGTATCAAGCTAAACGTCGAAGTCCACGTGGAACTACTAGTGAGACTTAAGTCTCTCTGCAAAACATAAATTAAGCAAATGTGAGTACAAAAGTACTCAGCAAGACTTACATCAGAACTAGCTACATATGCATCGGTATCAACAAGGGGGGTGGTGGAGTTTAACTACAGCAAGCTAGCTTTGACTTAGTGGCTAACCTGAACTACGACTGCAAGCAACTCTTTTGAGGTGGCGCACACGAGTCCACATATTCACCATTCAATACACCACTATGGATCCGCTCCCATCTCCCTACGAGAAGGCCATCCATAGCACTCACGCTTATCTTGCGAGTTTTAGAGTATCCACTTTCACTTGTCTATGAACTATGCAAGGGGTCCAAGTTTCCATATCCAAGGAATCCCGCTATTCGAATAGATAATGAAAACCCTGTAGGGGTGTACTTCTTCACACAAGCTCCCACCACTTACCGTCGTTTACACGACATGTACTCGGCAACCTTGAAGCGGAAGCCCAACGAGGGTGTCGGCCACGGCCTACCTAAACACTCAAGTCTCTAGTCCAGGTTTATCGCCTATCCAGGTTCCATCCGCAGGGAGTCCGGCCGAGGTTTCCACATACGGCCCCGAACGATGTGAACAGGGTTCCCGAGACACCAAACGGGCGCCCGGTACACCGTGCCACGGTGTATCTACCGCATCATAGCCCACACCTAGGGTCAGCGCTACGCAAGGCCGCCAACACTTAACCTACAAACACCAGAAACTAGTTTCAACTCCTGGACAGAGTACTAGGGTGATTAAGAAGCCGAGAGGGTCAATTAAGGATCCCAATGAGTGGTAGTAGCTGTTCATGGATCACAGACACAGAACTCAGTTCCTAAGGACGGCTGCAATGAGACAACCCACCATGTACTCCTACATGGCCTCTCACCGCTACCTTTACCAAATCGTGTTCACACACTTAGCTCTCCACGGTAAGACATGTTCACCATGTTCCAATTCATTCCCGATGAATCAGACCTGAGTCAACTCTAAGCAGTAGCAGGAATGACAAACAAGCATGAATGAGTAGGCACATCAGGGCTCAAACAACTCATACTCATACTAGTGGATTTCATCTATTTACTGTGGCAATGACAGGTCATGCAGAGGAAAGGGGTTCAACTACCGCAGCATGTAACAGTTGAATTGCTATTGTCCTAATGCAGTAAAAGAGAGCAAGAGCGAGAGGGTGGGATTGTATCGGAATGAACAAGGGGGTTTTTGCTTGCCTGGCACTTCTGAAGATATTATAGCTCTTCATCGGTGTCATCGATCTCATCGTCGGAACGTCGTCTACTAAGAGGGGACAATTGCCGGCAACCAAGAGGGAACACAATCAATGCAATGAAACAGACATGATGTATGATCATGGCATGTTAAGGTACTGAATTCACCTAATGCAACAGTTAGACATATTAATTGAAGTGGAATTCAAACATATAGCAAATTCCTACTCCAAAACTACATACCATATATTCCATAAACATGAATTGTCCTAGTTGGTGATCTTAACTTTCTCAAACATTCATGAACATGGCATAAACAGATTCTTCATATTTTTTGATAATTTTTCATATATAAATTATCTCATTTGGAGTTACGGTTGAATTTCTATGATTTTTTGAAGTTTTGGGTATTTTCTGAAAATAATAAATCATTTAAGATTTATTTAAATTCCAGAAAGGAATTATTGCGTTAGCATGACCTCACAGTGACGTCAGCAGGTCAACGGCTCGGTCCAGGTCAAACCTGACGTGTGGGGTCCACAAGTCAGTGACACAGTTAACTAACAAGGTTAATTAAAATTAAACTAAACCTAATCTAGTTTAGTTAAGGCCTGGGCCCACATGTCAGAGGCTAATTAAACTAACTAAATAAATTAACAGTAACCTGGCTTAATTAGCAGGGCTGACCCCACGCGTAAGTGACCCAGGGTGGTCAAACCCTGGTCAGACGGGGTCAAACCCCCGGGTCAACTCGCCGGAGTTGACCCGCGGCTCGTCGTCGGCGAAGCCCTAGATGGCGGAGGGGCTCGGGATTCCTCCTCGGTGACCAAATGGTCGGCGGAGGGCATCTACGTGGAGCTGGGACTCGCTCGCATCCATTTGTGCAAACGGCAGGGGCTAAGGTGGCCCGAGCTCGCCAGAGTCGAGCTCGTAGCGGCGGTCGGCGTTCGGGTGTTGAGCGAGACGGGGCTACAGAGCACGGGGAGATGGCATTGCGGGTGGCTACGGGCTCATGAGAATGTGCTGAGCACGGTGGTGTGCTCAGCTTCGAGCTACAACGGCTCTAGCCACGACGGCGATGAGGCACGGCGGCGGCGAGCTTCGGTCGTAGTGGTCAGTGGGGCTAAGGGAGGAGAACAACGGCGGGGAGAGAAGGGAAAATCGGTGGAGCTCACAGGGATGCCGTAGAGGGGGTCAGCGAGCTCGGGGAGGTCTTGGCGGCGCCGAATCGACCGGAGACGGGCTCGGGTGCCCGAGGTTGAAGACGAAGGCGAAGACGACGTTCGGCGGCGTTTGGCATCGCGTGAGTCGACAGAGAGGCATAGGCGTTGGTGGCAGAGCTCCTGGGCATTGCGGAGAGGCGACGGGGAGGCGGTGGCCGCGGTGGTGCACGTCGACGGCGACGAGCTCCGCTCGGTCGCGAGAAAGAGAGAGAGAGTGAGAGAGCAGAGAGGGGAGTGAGGTCCAGGGAGAGGAGGGGAAGCGAGTGGGAGGGCTGGGCGTCTCCGTGGCACGTTTGGAGGGCCGGGGTTGTGCGGCTGAAGCAGGAGGTGGCAAGGCATCGTTAGCGCGCTCGCCACGCACCTGCCTGTCCTCCTGGCAGGAGGAAGAAGACCACTCAGCCCCTGGTGGGTTGGGCCTCTTCTGCCAGGTAAGGCCCAGGTACTCCCTCCTTCTCTGTTTTCTATTTTAATTACTATTTTCTATTTTATTTCCTCTCTTTTTTGATTTAGTTTTAGCCACTAAATCATTTTCATAAATTCTTTAGGTTATTATATGGCTTGCTAAAATATATACAAAGCCACTCACAAACTTCCAGAATTATTGAAGTTATATTTAATATATATTAAATATAAATCCAAAGGAAATAATTATTGGATTAGTTCAAATGGCCAAAATAAATGTTTCTGAGCTCATAAAAATATTGGTTTGAATTTTAGCTCTTGCCAATAATTCTATGGAATAACAGGAACATTTTATGGACTCATTTGAGAAGATTTTTAAAGTTGGTTATTTTTGAACTGATTTCTGAGGGTTTCAACAAACCTCAATTCAAGTTTCAGAAATTTAAATATGATGCCTGAATGAAGATGCAACTATTTACATGCAATATTCTAGGGCTGTGACAACTCTCCCCCACTAAACAAGAATCTCGTCCGGAGATTCAAGATGTGAGGTAAGAAGACAGAGGGGACACAAATCTAATGCAAGCCTCATGACCCAACTGCTCTTCTCGAATATATTGATCCATTGCATCATATTGATCTTGGCGTCTTGCTTTGAGAACTACGTCCAACATGACAACGAGTAGAAAGGGACAATTTTTAGAAGAATCGATCTTCTTGAGGTTCGAGCAACTTAGGATCATCTTGATGATCACAAGATCAACTCACGGAATGAGACATAGAAACATGTCTAGAGCTGAGAGGCAAAACTTGCATCAGGAGCGATAGAAGAAACAATTTGACAAGGGTTTCAAAGTAGCGAGGCAAATTGCCATGATTCCAAAACAGGGCACCTCGGGGAAGGTGACTCGAAGAACTATTCCCTTAAGTGGCAAAAAGAATTACTTTTGATACAAGATCATTTAAATTCTTTATACCAGCCTAGGGCATTCACAAATGTTTGTGTGAACGAATTCAAAGGAATGGCATACCCATACCAGAATGGATGATGTGGACTACCTTGTTGAAGACAACACAATGGATGATTTTGCTTATCATCGGGGATAGATGGGACCCATAGTAGGACCACTTTTGAAGATGATCCTAAACAGTAATTACTGAGGTGCAAGCTGGGAACAAATGCAAATGCTGGGAATGATTCTGGTAACTGGGAATAACTCAACGAGAGTGATTCCACCGTTCGAATGGTCATAGCTTAATCGAGGAAACCAAGAGCACAAGAATCCCTAAGGAACAACTTATAGGATAAGCCGCATGAAATCCTCGCGGAGAAGATGGAAAAATTGCCCAATCAAGATACTATAGTGATAGATTCTCCGGCTAGGTGCGTCGGCCAGAACATCAACCTTGTCGGGACCTACATCATAGATCTTGGAGAAGTTCCAACCATCATATCAGCCTGAGATTCAGATCTGGTTGGTAACGGGATATTTCAGACAACATGTCCGGAGAGGAAGTTCGCAACACAAACCGACGAGACGATGTTGTGAGATTCTCGGAATTTGAACTACGATAGTAAACTCCAAAACATGAGCGGGTTCTGCTACACACATGTGAACACGTTGTCCAAGACAAGAATGGCCACATAGTAGTCTTATAATAAAACACTATCGAGTTTAGGTGGGGAACCATCATCGAGGATATTAAAGTCCTTGCATAAGGCATGCTCTTAAGAAGGGACTTCTTCTCCTTGAACAATTCAATCAGTGGCTTGGTGTGTTAGGAAACATATAGAATGAAGGTTGCAAGTCTCCAGACCACCGAATACTTCGCACGTATGCATGACTGACTTGGAATGATTCCAGAGGAAGCGAAACAAACTTTCCCAAATTCATGGCAGCAACTTGCTTCAAAAGCACCTGAACTAGAGGAAGTCACTTCTTATACCAAACATATGCTTCATGAGCTAGCATGAAGAAATGCTTTCAAATCTTCCATCACTAGCTTAATGTTCAACATGAATCATGGATAAGATGAAAATATTGTCGACGGGCTCAACAATAGGTCATCCAGATTTCCATGAAGATGGAATTCCATAATTATGTGAACAAGGTGATAGCTTTGGTCAAACCCAAAAGATATAACGGTGTATGCTTGAGGAAACAACCACGAGTAAGACAACATTATGAACATCGTTGGTTCTCATTTGACTTCATGGTAGCCCACACTCAAATCAAGGTTTGGACAAGATGATAGATTCAACAACCGATCCCGAGGAACAATCGATGAAAATATCATCTTTATTCAACACACACACAAGGATATCCCTTTGGAATGAACTGAGTCGGACAAGCTTTCATCTTCCAATTCTCCAAGTTGTTGTTCAGCTTAACCAACTAGCTCGGGGTATCCAACACAGATTCTTGGAGAAGGGATGGTTTACAAGAAACCAACTTGATCACGAGCTCAACATAATAGTCAGGGGGCAACCTGGTGATACTTCCGAGGAAATATTCAGAAAATCACGAACCACCGATATGTTTCTATGCTCGGGAACAATCTTGCTTTTCAGAGCAAGACGATGTGATCAAGAGAGCGAGGGACTGACACAATCCTAACTCATTGATCGAAAAGTGCATCAGAAATAAGGACTAGGTAGCACGACAAACCTTAGGGTGATGATTCGATAATCAACACGCTAAGGATGAGAATATTGTCCATTCACTACCAAGCAACACAGTTGCTAGGGGTATTGATTTCACACATCACGATTCACTTGTCGGCATTCTGGTTGCAACAACACGGGACTAAGGAATGAACGATGATGGCGAGAGTATCACTGCATCAAGAATTCATAAGAGAAGGTGTAATTCTCATGATGTTCCCGACATAAAGTGGGTAATACTTCAGGGTAGAACAGAATCAAAAGCTTGATTGCATTTGATCGGCGGAATACAACTTCTTTGACCCAATCCTAGAAATGGATGAGGTACTGGAGTTTGTTTCTCCTAGTCATTCCGGAATAGAATGGCTTGACGGACCACAAAAATAATAGGCATCGATGAACACGATTGCACACATACTCTTGACTATCAATTGATAGATGAAGGTCAGAATACAACTAAAGAGGGACAACTCAAAAGAACATATAACTTTCTAAGTTGTGTATGCATAGATTAGTATGTCGAACAAGTTCAACATATTTCCTCCGGATAACCCATGCAGAAAGGTAGGACTAGTAGATTCACAATGCAGAATGGAGAACTCATCAAGAGCACTCTGGTTGTGATCTTTTGGTTCAAAGAACTTCTGCCATAAGCGGTTCGTAGTATTTGGAAGAAGGAACTACCATGGACCACGAGGACTAATGCAAAGGTTACTAATATCCTAAGGAACTAGCAAACACTATCGACATGAGGTAAGTAAGGTGAATCTCGGGTTCAAGAACCCAGGAATAGAATACCTAAACCCAGGAATAGAATACCTACTACTACATGGCATCATGGGATGCTTTCGACAATAATGGCCAGAATCACACACTGGGGATACAAAACATGTCTAGATCACTAGGTGACTCCCTAAAACACCTAGGGCCATAAAAATAGCTCCAACATATATGTGGAGGCAATAGAGTACCTCAACTCATCGATTAGTGTGGTTGAACTGGCCCAAATGGACATTGGGAACAGGAAGAAGGGATTTGCAAATGCATCAAACTATTTAGAGACCTGGGATGACTCGGATAGCATAACGGCTGTAAATGCTCAAAATTATTTGAGACATCCTGCAAAAATGGTGGCATAACCACTCAACAACACAATATCAAGGTTCTGAGATCAACTGTCAACATACAGAAGTAGTAGGAACGGAACTGAGGCTTGAAACTATCAATTCTATAAGTCTATGGATTAGTAGCACGTCATCCTGATAGATAGATGAGAAGGCCTCATTCTTAATCCTCGTAGAAAATAAGAGGTTGACTCAGATCAGAAAGGCATAGGGTAAAGAAGTAAAAAGAGCCTTACGTTCCCTTCCACAATCAATTCCCTTACAAAACTAAAGCATTTCTAGACTCCACTTCGACCAGTTTGGCTTGGTAATCCTACATGCAGTCGGGCTCTGATACCAACACTGTCAGGACCCCGATTCCAAGTCACATTGATCTAGCCGGTAACACCTCATATCACTTTGCGGCCCCACACACGGTATTCCCACGGGTGTCGCCTTACCATGGCCCGAGACCATTTGCGCCTTTTGGCTCACGTATATGATAGTGTCGCTAGCATCCATATGACAGAGAACCCGGGCTGACATGGCTACTCGTGAACCGAAAGTGGCACTAACCTATGGGGACAGGCATACATGAATCACATCAAGCATGTCGGTCAGCAGCGTGTGAATCCGGGCTGTAGCACTGGGCTAACAGGACTCCGAGAACCCGGGCTGTAGCAGGCTAGGCAGGACTCCGGATGTCACCACGTGACATTTCCCCGAAGGGACAGACACAGGAACGAAGTGAAACACATGCCGGCCAGTCAAGTGTCCTGAGCAGTAGTGCTAGGCTAACAGGACTCCCGTGAACCGGGCTGTAGCGGACTACTATGGCTCATGGAAGCAATACACTACATTTCCCCATAAGAGAGACTGCCAAGGATAAACAACTAGATTGTTGGATCCCACACATACCAAGCATTTCAATCATACACACAATATGCTCGATATGTGTAAATACAACATGGCATCACAACATAACTCTACAACTCAAGTATTTATTCATTAGGCTCCGAGGAGCGAGATATTACAAACATGGGTCTCATGACCCAACAATCATATCATACAAATCAAAGCACATGCGGAAGCTTAACATGTCTGAGTACAGACATCTACAAATGAAAAAAGGCTAAGAAGCCTGACTATGTACCAGATCCTGCCGAGGGCACAAGATCGTAGCTGAGGTATCAAGCTAAACATCGAAGTCCACGTGGAACTACTAGCGAGACTGAAGTCTCTCTGCAAAACATAAATTAAGCAAACGTGAGTACAAAAGTACTCAGCAAGACTTACATCAAAACTAGCTACATATGCATCGGTATCAACAAGGGGGGTGGTGGAGTTTAACTTCAGCAAGCCAGCTTTGACTTAGTGGCTAACCTGAACTATGACTGCAAGCAACTCTTTTGAGGTGGCGCACACGAGTCCACATATTCACCATTTAATACACCACTATTGATCCGCTCCCGTCTCCCTACGAGAAGGCCATCCATAGCACTCACACTTATGTTGCGAGTTTTAGAGTATCCACTTTCACTTGTCTATGAACTATGCAAGGGGTCCAAGTTTCCATATCTGAGGAATCCGGCTATTCGAATAGATAATGAAAACCCTGCAGGGTTGTACTTCTTCACACACGCTCCCACCACTTACCGTTGTTTACACGACATGTACTCGGCATCCTTCAAGCGGAAGCCCAATGAGGGTGTCGGCCATGGCCTACCTAAACACTCAAGTCTCTAGTCTAGGTTTATCGCCTGTCCAGGTTCCATCCACAGGGAGTCCGGCTGAGTTTCCACATACGGCCCTGAACGATGTGAACAGGGTTCCCGAGACACCAAACGGGCGCCTGGTACACCGTGCCACGGTGTATCTACCGCATCATAGCCTACCCCTAGGGTCAGCGCTACACACAACCACCAACAGATAACCTACAAACACCAGAAACTAGTTGCAACTCCTAGACAGAGTACTAGGGTGATTACGAAGCCGAGAGGGTCAATTAAGGATCCCAATGAGTGGTAGTAGCTGTTCATGGATCACAGACATAGAACTCAGTTCCTAAGGACGGCTGCAATGAGACAACCCACCATGTACTCCTACATGGCCTCTCACCGCTACCTTTACCAAATCGTGTTCACACACTTAGCTCTCCACGGTAAGACATGTTCACCACGTTCCAATTCATTCCCGATGAATCAGACCTGACTCAACTCTAAGCAGTAACAGGCATGACAAACAAGCATGAATGAGTAGGCACATCAGGGCTCAAACAACTCCTACTCATACTAGTGGGATTCATCTATTTACTGTGGCAATGACAGGTCATGCAGAGGAAAGGGGTTCAACTACCGCAGCATGTAACAGTTGAATCGCTGTTGTCCTAATGCAGTAAAAGAGAGCAAGAGCGAGAGGGTGGGATTGTATCAGAATGAACAAGGGGGGTTTTGCTTGCCTGGCACTTCTGAAGATATTATAGCTCTTCATCGGTGTCATCGATCTCATCGTCGGAATGTCATCTACTAAGAGGGGACAATTACCGGCAACCAAGAGGGAACACAATCAATTCAATGCAACAGACTTGATGTAGCGACCAGACCTCAAACAGTCTGATCTCTGTGCTCCGGTGTCATCCCTGGATCAGTAATGCTGACACCACACAGTACTCGGAGGATTTATAGCAGAGTAGCAATCACACACTTATTACATCGAGTATCTCAAAAGAGAACTTATTACATAAATATGGCTTAGGGCCATCTAACAACGATAACAGCGGAAGGCTTGGAAGATAAGTGAGTCCATCAACTCCAACGGCATCACTGAGTATAGAACTACGACCTAAAAACTCCTTAATCGTCGTCTGAAAAGTCTGCAACATTAACGTTGCAGCCCGAAAACGGGTCAGCACATGGAATATGATGGCAAGGTAACACATAGAGAGTAATGGAATGCAATAGCTATACTATATGCATATTTGGCTGGTGGAAAGCTCTATGGTTACAGTTTTGCGTAAAGCCAATTTTTCCCTACTTCAAAGGAATACATTTAATTACTATCATGGTGGTTGTTAAACATTGAGAATGGTTGACAGCATTCTCAATCCCAATTAAAATAACATCATTAAACCCAACAAAATTAACTTTAGAGTAACATGTTGAGATTCACATGATAATTCAGGTACTAGATACTCAAGATGTCCATAACCGGGGACACGGCTAATCATGATTAGTTTATACACTCTGCAGAGGTTTTCGCACTTTTCCCCACAAGACTCGATCGCCTCCGTTTGGTTTCTCGCACTACAGGGTGTTTGAGAAGACGGATGACCGAGACATAGTCTTTCAGAAGCGCTAGCACCTTACGATCGGGTAGACCGTACCACCTACAGCCCCTACATCTGCTAGTCTACCACTGTAAGAGTTCGCACAACTTAGTCAACTATGCCAGAGCCCATAATGGCTTGTGGCCGCACACGGAAGTTTCTAGTATGAATAATCTTATGATCCCTTTGAGCCTGGTTGGCGGTCCAAAAGAAAAACAGGCAAGTCCTGGAAACCAGGTGCCTCAATCCACCCAGATGTGTTTTTAGGTTGCCACCTTAGATAAACCATTAATTAACAATCTCACATCTGTCATGGATATCACTCACCCAATCCACGTCTACTAGCATAGCATGTCATAAGCAAACGTAGAAGTAACTCCCAAAGGTTTGATAATAAACAGGTAATAGGTACTACCAAATCTACTTCCCATCCCACAGTTTAATTAGATCCTAATCATGCAATGTGTGAGGATTGATCTAATGCAATAAAACTGGGTTGTAGAAAAAGGTATGATCAAAGTGTTACTTGCCTTGCTGATGATCCGCGAAACCTAGAGATTCAACGTAACAGGCGGCGCACTCCGGGTATTCTATCGCAGAAAACAAACAAGCATACAATAAGTACTCATCTAATGCACAGGTAAAACTCAAATAGAGGATCTAACCAGAAAGTTCAACTTAAGAACCCTGGTTTGCAAAAGAATCAAATCGAACGAAGCAAAAGAAATCAAACGGCGAAAGAAACAACTTCGTTCTAATAATCTGGATCTAAGTAAAATTTTACAGTAGCAAAAACTTGTTTAAGTTGATTATTCGGAAAGAGGGTTTCGAGACGAAACTCCAGGCGCTTGAATCGCCTGATTCTGATAAACGAGCGAAAAGTTATTCTAAAACGAAAATCAGATCAGAAATCGTGATCAGAAAATAACCACGAAAAATCCGACGAAAAAGAAAAATGACGAACAAGAATTTTTTTTAAACGGCACGGAAAACGAGGCGGCGGCGAACCTCGGGCGGCGTGCAACTCCGGCGAGTCGGCGGCGGGGCGGCGGCGGCGGCGGCTAGGGTTAGGGTTTCGGCTGGGCAGCTGGGCTCTCTCGGGCCGGGGCAGCGGCTTATAAAGCCTCGGCCGGCGGTGTCCTGGCCGAGTACGGCCCATAGTCGGTTCCACGTTTTTTTAAATAATTCTGCTCGGCAGAAAAATAAAAAGAAATACTAAACGGACTCCAAAAATCACGAAATAAATTTTCCCGGGTTTCTAAAATCAAGCCCGAAAAAGTGAACATTTATTTGGACCCAAACTACAACTTTGGAAAACGCGCATTTTTCCTAAATTCAAATAAAATACCGAAAAACTTCTTATTTGATTTTTTATTAAATCATCAATATTTCTATATTTTGGGAAAGTCATTTTATTCCCGCTCTCATATTTTTTTAATAGAAATAATTGATGATAAAATAAATAAAATCAAATGATCCTGTTTACAAAATTTGAGAAAACTCAAATATGTAAATAACGAAATCCCCAACTCTCTCCGTGGGTCCTTGAGTTGCTTAGGATTTTCTAGTATCAAAACCAAAAGCAAAATAAAATATGATATGCATGATCACCTAATGTATAACATTCCAAATTGAAAATTTGGGATGTTACAAATCTACCCCCCTTAAGATGAATCTCGCCCTCGAGATTCGGGTTGGCTAGAAAATAGGTGAGGGTGGTCCTTGAGCAAATCTTCCTCTCGCTCCCAGGTGGCTTCATCCTCCGTGTGGTAGCCCCACTAAACTTTGCAAAACTTGATAACCTTGCTGCGAGTGACTCGGCTGGCAAACTCAAGAATCTTGACTGGTTTTTCCTCATAGGTCAAATTGTTATCCAACTGAATTGCTTCCAATGGCACTGTGTCTCTCAAAGGTATGTCAGCTATCTCCGCGTGACACTTCTTCAACTGAGAAATGTGGAACACATCATGAACTCCTATCAATCCTTCTGGCAAATCCAACTTGTAAGCCACTTCTCCCATATGCTCCAAAACTCGATATGGCCCTACAAATCGTGGTGCTAACTTCCCCTTAACTCCAAAGCGCTTAATCCCTTGAAGTGGGGATACTCGAAGATAAACTCTATCTCCGACTGCGTAAACCGTCTCCTTGCGTTTAGAATCTGCGAATCAACTTTACCTTCTGTTCAGACTCCTTAATCAAGTCTGGTCCAAACAACTCGCGGTCTCCAACTTCGTCCCATGACAACGGTGTCCTGCACCTCCTTCCGCACAAAGCTTCGAAAGGGGCCATCTTCAAACTGGTCTGATAGCTATTATTGTAAGAGAACTCTGCATATGGCAAATTATCGTCCCAACTAGATCCATAATCTAGCGCACAAGCTCTCAGCATATCCTCCAAAATCTGATTGACTCTCTCGGTTTGTCCATCTGTCTGCGGATGAAAAGCTGTACTAAATTCTAGCCTAGTACCCAAAGTCTCATGCAACTGCTTCCAGAACTTTGAGGTAAACTAGGTTCCTCTATCTGATACGATGCTCCTCGGAACTCCATGCAAACATACGATCCTGGTCATGTATATCTTTGCCAACTTAGCACTGGTGTAAGTGGTCTTTACTGGGATGAAATGAGCTACCTTCGTCAATCGATCAACTACGACCCAAATCGAGTCATAGCCTGAACGAGTCCTTGGTAATCCCGTGATAAAATCCATGCCTAGCTTATCCCACTTCCATTCGGGTATCGGCAATGGTTGCAACAATCCTGCTGGCTTCTGATGTCTGCCTTTACTCTCTGACATACGTCACAAACTACTACATACTCCGCAATATCCTTCTATAGCAACTCCGTCATAGGCTTCGCAATCTTTTAGAAATTCTCAATAAACCTACGGTAGTATCCTGCGAGTCCAAGAAAACTCCGGATCTCCCCAACTGTTGTTGGTGCTTCCCACTTGGTCACGGTTTCAACTTTAGCGGGATCTACTGCTATACCTTCTCCAGATATAACGTGTCCGAGGAATCCTACTTCCTTCAACCAAAACTCACATTTGCTGAACTTGGCATATAATTGATGTTCTCTGAGCTTTCCAAGTACCAAATGCAAATGCTCCTTATGCTCCTCTTCATTCTTCGAATAAACCAGGATATCATCAATGAACACTACGATGAACTTATCCAAAAACTCCATAAACACTTTGTTCATCATGTTCATAAAATAGGCAGGTGCGTTAGTCAGACCAAATGACATAACGGCATACACACACAGCCCATACCTAGTGGTAAAAGCTGTCTTCGGAATATCCTGTTCTCGAATCTTCAACTGATGGTACCCTGATCGCAAATCGATCTTGGAAAACACTTTAGGTCCTTGTAATCGATCAAACAGATCGTTGATCATTGGTAGTGGGTACTTGTTCTTGATCGTTACTTCATTCAATCCTCGATAATCAACAACCATTCTTAACGATCCATCCTTCTTCTCCACTAGAAGTACTGGCGATCCCCAAGGCGAAGAACTTGGGCGAATGTAACCTTTATCCAGTAACTCCTTAATCTGCCTCTTAATTTCCACCAAATCCTTTGCTGGCATCCTATATGGTCTCTTTGATATTGGCCCAGTGCCTGGCAATAGCTCAATCAAAAACTCAATGTCTCTATCTGGTGGCATGCCTGGCAACTCTTCGGGAAATACATCAGGGAAATCCTTTACCACTGGTACTTCCTCCTGCACAACTCCTGTTAGGCAATTTACTTGGGTCCTCTTTGGCGCATGCCGGGATACATACTTGATCCTTCTCCCTTCTGGTGGGGTAAGCAAAATTGACTTACTAGCACACTCAATATTCCCTTCATACTTTGATAACCAATCCATGCCTAATATCACATCCAATCCTTGAGATTCCAATACTATTAGGTCTGAGGGAAAAACATAGTTACCAATCCTTAATTGTAACCGATCACACCATAGACTAGCCACATACTCTGCTCCTGGCGAGGTTACTAACATGGGTGACCTAAGAGCTTGGGTTGGTAGGTTACACTTATCCACAAATCCCCTTGAGATGTATGAATGTGATGCACCAGTATAAAAAAGAACGAGTGCAGTAAATGACTTAACCAAAAACTTACCTATTACTGCATCGGGATGAGCTTCAACCTCCTCCACGCTAACGTGGTTCACCTGTCCCCTGTTGAAAGGGTTCGGCTTCTTCCCAGAACTTCCATTGCCATTTTGGCCTTCAGGACATTCATTTGCATAATGTCCTGGCTTCGAACACTTATAGAAAGTGACTTCGCTCAAGTCCTTCTTGGCTGGGGTTGATGGGGTGCTGCGGTTCTGTCCATTGCTTCCTCCATTCCCATTACCATTCTTGGTGCCATTGTGATTGTGCGAGCTACCTACTCCATGGGTATGCTGAAAATGTCCTCCTGGCCTAGGGGTAAAACGTGGCTTCTTCTGAGCTCCTAAATTATACTTTCCTTGTCCATACTTTCTCTTGCGGTTCTCAATTTGCTGCTACTTCCCTTCAATCATAAGAGCACGATCTACCAACTCCTGGTAGTTGTTGAAGGTGGCTACCATCAACTGCATACTCAACTCATCATTCAGTCCTTCCAGGAATTTCTCCTGCTTAGCTGCATCCGTAGCAATGTCATCTAGGGCATAACGTGCTAGCTTACTAAACTCCTCCACATACTGGCCAACTGTCCGTCCTCCTTGGCGCAAGTTACGAAACTCACGCTTCTTCAGGGCCATTGCTCCTGCTGAAACATGCGCAGTACGGAAAGCCTGCTGAAACTGGTCCCATGTGACAGTGTCGACTGGGTAGGTGGTTGTGAAATTCTCCCACCAGGATGCTGCGGGTCCTTCTAACTGATGTGCGGCAAACTTCACCTTCTCCGCATCTGTGCATCCTACTGTGGTCAACTCCCTAGCTGTCTTGCGGAGCCAATCATCTGCTACTATCAGCTCTGTGCTACTGGAAAACACCGGCGGATTTAGCCTAAGAAAACGGGCTAAGTGGTCAACAGGTGGTGGTGGTGGTGGTGGGGTGTTGTTGTTGTTCCCCTGATTCTGATTCTGAACTAGCAACTGCATCAAGGTGTTCTGCTGCTGGATCAACTGGGTGAGCTCCGGCGGAAAGGCAAATCCGGGGTCATGTCTCGGAGGCATCTGAGGGTTTAGAAAAGATGAGATATAAGAATAGAGGGGGTCTAAAGAGAAAACACTACCCATATGCACATGAGGCAAAAGCACACAATTCACTTCAATCAAACAAACAAGGCATACAATCGATCTAACTATCGCAAAGTGCTCGGACTACTATATTTACATGGTGGACTACTACTACTGATGAGGTGGTCTACTAGAAATATTCTACAGTTGTAGAATCCATGATATCTGCTCCTGCTTCATCAATATAGTCATCATTGCTACTATCTTGTTCCGAGTCGGTGCCGTCAATGATGATGTAGTCTTCCGGGCTAATCTCCTTGGGTTCTTCGTCTTCACCTACTGGTGTCGGGCCTCCCATAAATATTCCAATCTTCTTGATCAGATCGTCATTCTTCTCCACCAATACTTCAATTTCTTCTTCATAATCTTCACATGTAGCCTTGAGTTCTTCCTCCAGTTCCTTGATTCTAGTCTTAGCCTTCTTCAGATCTATCATGTCGGCGCACATCTGATTCTCCTGTCGTCGAATGTGATGGTTTAACTCCTGGATAAAAGCTGCAATTGATCTATCTTTCCTGGTGCTAATCATCTCCCAGTGTTCATCTCGGCGCCCACAAATCTGGTAGATAGTATCCTTGAGATCCTTGCGGTAGACTTCTCCAATGCGTCCCATGGCGATGTGAGCTGCCATACTCTTTCCTAGACTCCAAGTTGGTGCATTAAAAGAAAACTCTATGGGCTCAGTGACTGGCATGAACGTCCTTCCTGGAACTTCAACTTGAATCATCCAGCGCTCTTCTTCAGGTAAAGTGGCGTTGTAGGTTCCCGTGAAGCTTGGTACTCCTATGTTCGGTATCTAGCGACTTCCTTCAAGTGGCGTCCAAAGGGTGTATCTTCATCTGGTTGTGTGAACTTGTTCCTTGCATCCGCCATCCTAAGGAGTAGAAAAAGATGAGAAGTCAGAAGTGAAGAGAGTGGATTGTGATCTAGGTCTCTTAGCTTAGTGGTCGTGTCCTACAGTCAGCGTGTGCTCTGATACCATCTCTGTAGCGACCAGACCTCAAATAGTCTGATCTCTGTGCTCCGGTGTCATCCCTGGATAAGTAATGCTGACACTACACAGTACTCGGAGGATTTATAGCAGAGTAGCAATCACACACTTATTACATCGAGTGTCTCAAAAGAGAACTTATTACAATAAATATGGCTTAAGGCCATCTAATAACGATAAGAGCGGAAGGCTTGGAAGATAAGTGAGTCCATCAACTCCAACGGCATCACTGAGTATAGAACCACGACCTAAAAACTCCTTAATTGTCGTCTGAAAAGTCTGCAACATTAACGTTGCAGCCCGAAAACGGGTCAGCACATGGAATATGCTGGCAAGGTAACACATAGAGAGTAATGGAATGCAACAGCTATACTATATGCATATTTGGCTGGTGGAAAGCTCTATGGTTACAGTTTTGCGTAAAGCCAATTTTTCCCTACTCCAAAGGAATACATTTAATTACTATCATGGTGGTTGTTAAACATTGAGAATGGTTGACAGCATTCTCAATCCCAATTAAAATAACATCATTAAACCCAACAAAATTAACTTTAGAGTAACATGTTGAGATTCACATGATAATCCAGGTACTAGATACTCAAGATGTCCATAACTGGGGACACAGCTAATCATGATTAGTTTATACACTCTGCAGAGGTTTGCGCACTTTTCCCTACAAGACTCGATCGCCTCCGTTTGGTTTCTCGCACTACAGGGTGTTTGAGAAGACGGATGACCGAGACATAGTCTTTCAGAAGCCCTAGCACCTTACGATCGGGTAGACCGTACCACCTACATCCCCTACATCTGCTAGTCTACCACTGTAAGAGTTCGCACAACTTAGTCAACTATGCCAGAGCCCATAATGGCTTGTGGCTGCACACGGAAGTTTCTAGTATGAATAATCTCATGATCCCTTTGAGCCTGGGTGGCGGTCCAAAAGAAAAACAGGCAAGTCCTGGAAACCAGGTGCCTCAATCCACCCAGATGTGTGTTTAGGTTGCCACCTTAGATAAACCATTAATTAACAATCTCACATCTGTCATGGATATCACTCACCCAATCCACGTCTAATAGCATAGCATGGCATAAGCAAACGTAGAAGTAACTCCCAAAGGTTTGATAATAAACAGGTAATAGGTACTACCTCATCTACTTCCCATCCCACAGTTTAATTAGAACCTAATCATGCAATGTGTGAGGATTGATCTAATGCAATAAAACTGGGTTGTAGAAAAAGGTATGATCAAAGTGTTACTTGCCTTGCTGATGATCCGCGAAACCTAGAGATTCAACGTAACAGGCGGCGCACTCCGGGTATTCTATCACAGACAAACAAACAAGCATACAATAAGTACTCATCTAATGCACAGGTAAAACTCAAATAGAAGATCTAACCAGAAAGTTCAACTTAAGAACCCTGGTTTGCAAAAGAATCAAATCGAACGAAGCAAAAGAAATCAAACGGCGAAAGAAACAACTTCGTTCTAGTAATCTGGATCTAAGTCAAATTTTACAGTAGCAAAAACTTGTTTAAGTTGATTATTCGGAAAGAGGGTTTCGAGACGAAACTCCAGGCGCTTGAATTGCCTGATTCCGATAAACGAGCGAAAATTTATACTAAAACGAAAATCGGATCAGAAATCGCGATCAGAAAATAACCGCAAAAAATCCGACGAAAAAGAAAAACGATGAACAAGAATTTTTTTAAACGGCACGGAAAACGAGGCGGCGGCGAACCCGGGCGGCGTGCAACTCCGGCGAGTCGGCGGCGGCGGCGGCGGCTAGGGTTAGGGTTTCGGTTGGGCGGCTGGGCTCTCTCGGGCCGGGGCGGCGGCTTATAAAGCCTCGGCCGGCGGTGTCCTGGCCGACTACGGCCCATAGTCGGTTCCATGTTTTTTTTAATAATTCCGCTCGGAAGAAAAATAAAAAGAAATACTAAACGGACTGCAAAAATCACGAAATAAATTTTCCCGGGTTTCTAAAATCAAGCCCGAAAAAGTGAACATTTATTTGGGCCCAAACTACAACTTTGAAAAACGCGCATTTTTCCTAAATTCAAATAAAATACCAAAAAACTTCTTATTTGATACTTTTTTAGTAAATCCTCAATATTTCTATATTTTGGGAAAGTCATTTTATTCCCGCTCTCATATTTTTGTAATAGAAATAATTGATGATAAAATAAATAAAATCAAATGATCCTGTTTACAAAATTTGAGAAAACTCAAATATGTAAATAACGAAATCCCCAACTCTCTCCGTGGGTCCTTGAGTTGCTTAGGATTTTCTAGGATCAAAACCAAAAGCAAAATAAAATATGATATGCATGATGACCTAATGTATAACATTCCAAATTGAAAATTTGGGATGTTACACATGATGTATGATCATGGCATGTTAAGGTACTGAATTCACCTAATGCAACAGTTAGTCATATTAATTGAAGTGGAATTCAAACATATAGCAAATTCCAACTCCAAAACTACATACCATATACTCCATAAACATGAATTGTCCTAGTTGGTGATCTTAACTTGCTCAAACATGCATGAACGTAGCATAAACAGATTCTTCATATTTTTCTGATAATTTTTCATATATAAATTATCTCATTTGGAGTTACGGTTGAATTTCATGATTTTTTGAAGTTTTGGGTGTTTTCTGAAAATAATAAATCATTTAAGATTTATTTAAATTCCAGAAAGGAATTATTGCGTCAGCATGACCTCACAGTGACGCCAGCAGGTCAACGGCTCGGTCCAGGTCAAACCTGACGTGTGAGGTCCACACATTAGTGACACAGTTAACTAACAAGGTTAATTAAAATTAAACTAAACCTAATCTAGTTTAGTTAAGGCCTGGGCCCACATGTTAGAGGCTAATTAAACAAACTAAATAATTTAACACTAACTTGGGATAATTAGCAGCGCTGGCCCCACGCGTCAGTGACCCAGGGTGGTCAAACCCTGATCAGACGGGGTCAAACCCCCGGGTCAACTCGCCGGAGTTGACCCGCGGCTCGTCGCCGGTGAAGCCCGAGACGGCGGAGGGGCTTGGGATTCCTCCTTCGGCAACCAATGGCCGGCGGAGGGCATCTACGTGGAGCTGGGACTCGCCCGCATCCATTTGTGTAAACGGCAGGGGCTGAGGTGGCCCGAGCTCACCGGAGTCAAGCTCGTAGCGGCGACTGGCGTTCGGGTGTTGAGCGAGACGGGGCTACAGAGCACGGGGAGATGGCGTTGCGGGTGGCTACGGGCTCATGAGAACGTGCTGAGCACGGTGGTGTGCTCAGCCTCGAGCTACAACGGCTCTAGCCACGATGGCGACGAGGCATGGCGGCGGCGAGCTTCGGCCGTAGTTGTCAGTTGGGCTAAGGGAGGAGAACGACGGCAGGGAGAGAGGGGAAAAGCGGCAGAGCTCACAGGGATGTCGTAGAGGGGGTCAGCGAGCTCGGGGAGGTCCTGGCGGCGCCGAATCGACCGGAGACGGGCTCGGGTGCCCAAGGTTGAAGACGAAGGCGAAGACGACGTTCGGCGGTGTTTGGCATCGCGTGAGTTGACAGAGAGGCGTAGGTGTCGGTGGCGGAGCTCCTGGGCATGTCGGAGAGGTGAGGGGGAGGCGGTGGCCGTGGTGGTGCACGTCTGCAGCGACGAGCTCCGCTCGATCGCGAGAAAGAGAGAGAGAGAGAGAGAGTAGAGAGGGGAGTGAGGTCCAGGGAGAGGAGGGGAAGCGAGAGGGAGCGCTGGGCGTCTCCGTGGCACGTCTGGAGGGACGGGGTTGTGCGGCTGAAGCAGGAGGTGGCAAGGCGTCGTCGGCGCGCTCGCCACACACCTGCCTGTCCTCCTGGCAGGAGGAAGAAAAGCACTCAGCC
Source organism: Triticum urartu (assembly GCF_003073215.2). Lineage (NCBI taxonomy): Eukaryota > Viridiplantae > Streptophyta > Magnoliopsida > Poales > Poaceae > Triticum > Triticum urartu. The sequence goes on along the minus strand of NC_053027.1, from coordinate 163,334,170 downwards.
CCTTGTGAGGTGGGCCTCTTCTGCAGGTAAGGCCTAGGTACTCCCTCCTTATCTGTTTTCTATTTTAATTACTGTTTTCTATTTTATTTCCTCTCTGTTTTGATTTAGTTTTAGCCACTAAATCATTTTCATAAATTCTGTAGGTTATTATATGGCTTGCTAAAATGTATACAAAGCCACTCACAAACTTCCAGAATTATTGAAGTTATATTTAATATATATTAAATATAAATCCAAAGCAAATAATTATTGGATTAATTCAAATGGCCAAAATAAATGTTTCTGAGCTCATAAAAATATTGGTTTGAATTTTAGCTCTTGCCAATAATTCTATGGAATAACAGGAACATTTTATTGGACTCATTTGAGAAGATTTTTAAAGTTGGTTATTTTTGAACTAATTTCTAAGGGTTTCAACAAACCTCAATTCAAGTTTCAGAAATTTAAATATGTTGCCTGAATGAAGATGCAACTATTTACCGGCAATATTCTAGGGCTGTGACAGCTCCCCTGACGGCCTATCGTATCTCCCGCTTTCTGCAGCTACGCCGCTGATGCCTCGAGCATCTTTGTGGTGGACGCCTGCCGCTTTTGAAGCTCCGTGAACTCCCGCACATAACGGAGTTGCATGGCACTCCTCTCCTCCTTGTGCTCACGGAGCTCCACGTCCTTGGCCCTGAGCTCCGCATCCTTGGCATGGAGCTCCTGTGTCAGGAGCCTCACCTCGGACTCCGTGATCTGCTGCGCCGCCATGGCACCAGGTAGAAGCAATGGGGAGAGGAAGCAAAGGGGGAGAAACGGCTGAAAGGCAATGCAATCTAAGGGAAGGCGGAGGGAGCGGGGAATCTTTTGGTTTTCACCACGGTAAAACACCAGTCGACGACTTCTCACATCAGGGAGCGGTGGGTTTTTACAGGCGGAGTCATCATGACTAATTGCTGCCGCGCCTGCTCCTGTCAATAAAAAAATTAAAAATCCTGCCGTGCCTGCTCCCGTCAATCAAAAAAATAAAAATCATGCCGCACCCAAACACCAGAGCAACGCCACGGTGGATATTTATATTTACCTGCCGGCAAGTAGATAAAAAAGGGGTGAAAAAACAAATGTGGCGGCGGCCTAGCTAAATGGTCGAACTAGCCCAACTAGCTAGCCACCGTGCTTCACTAATGTACTCGGCGGGAAAGGTGGCCTTTCGTGATTTGATGACTCATTTACTTGCTTCGGCGCTACGACCGAGGAGGACCCAGAAAACGCGTGGTAGGGCGTCCCATGTCAGGAAGAATATATGCGGGCACCACCCGGGAGGACCCCGAAACCGCACGGTAGGGTGTGCCACGTCTCGGCACGGAGGAAAAATGTGCGTGTAAAAATATACTGTATCAGACGTAGTACCTATGGTTCGACCTCGGGACCTAGCCAGTCGGTCGAAAACACCCCACTTGCCACACAACTTCGTCATGAAACGTGGCACGGAGGATAGATGTGGTTAGCTCCGTCTCGACCAGCCACAACGTCTCTTGTTCTAGGCGATTCTTCTATTTTCCAAGCTTTTTTTAGTTGTAATAACACCACGGCAAGCTAGCGCTGCTCTTCGTGTGTGCCCATGCAAAGGTTAGACGATGGAGAGAAGAGAGATCGAGATCGCATACCTGGGACCCACCAGTAAGTGAGACAACGGTCATGCACGTGTTGACGAGGCACTCCCTCTACTCTACTCAACAAAAGTACTATATAAATAAAATCAAGTTATGGGACAAACCCAACAACTGTTCGTTTTTTCAGGCTATCGACTTATGCTTTGTAGTCCAGGTTGCCAGTTCGAATCTCATCTTTCAGATTTGTTAGTTTTAGGTCCGAATTTGATTGATGATAAGTGGGACCCCCGTGTGTTGTTCCGATATTTCAGTGTAGGATGGTTTTTTTGAACAAACACTTTGCGCAGTTAGACAACGTAACGGCACGAGTTACATGTATTTTGCAAGTTTACGAACAAAAATGACAGAGGCATAGAATATCACATCCACCCCGCAGCTTAGATACTATGGTGATACGAGTTTTTACACTGTTGGAAGTGAGATCCAATGGCTTGGGAGTAGTCTTTGTAATTATGCGCAATTTCCAAACTCTCCAAAGGTTTTTTTGCAAATAAAACATTCAGGCCTCGTGTGTGCCGCTGCATCTTCGATCCAACGGCTCCCCGGGGCTCATATTAGGTGCTCCCCGTAGCTTAATTACCCTCTACGGTGATATGAGCATCTAGGTCGTATGATCAGTGATCAGATGGCACATGCGTAGTACTTGTACATTCTGCGCATTTCCCAAACTCTATCAGCCGTATATTGCAAAAAACATTCAAACCTCCTATTGTGGGCCGTTAGATCTCACTGAACTCGTATCACCATAGAATCTACGGTGCGGGAGCACCTCATACTCCCCCGTGCGAGAAAACATAAGGTGCTATCGCAGATTGGATGCTACGGTGATACGAGCTTGGTGGTCGTTTGATGTGAGATCCAATGGCATCTGAGCAGCCTTTGTGCTTATTAGCAGTGGCCGAACTCTTTTGGGGCTTTTCTGCAAAAACCATTCGAACCACTGAGGAGGTGTTGGGTCACAAATCCAACGCCTCCGAAGAGCTTGTATCACCAAAGCATCTAAGGTGTGGTAGCACATGATATTCTTACATACAGGAGAATATGATGTCCTCCTTCATCATATATGCTACGGTGATACGAGCTTCGAGGTCGTTGGATATGGGATCAAAGGGCATCTAAGTAGTTTTTGTACAAATTGTGTGCAATTCTCAAACTCATCAAGGTTTCCTGCAGAAATATTAAGACACATCATGTGAGCTGCTATATCTCAGATCTACAAGCTCCAAGCAACTCGTATCGGCATATAGCATCAAAGGTATGGGGGCACATGATATTCTCCCGGGTAGGAGGGGTGGGGGTGCACAACCAATCGGTGGTTGGGAGGGTGGCGACAAATATAATCTAAACAACCCTAAACAGAGCTCCACAATTTTATCTAAGGTCGAGGGGTTGACCCCCGACAATCATAGCTCCGCCTAAACAGAACATTTGCATGTACTGTAGTAATAGACTTAATATTCATGTTTCAGTTTCATGTTCATTTTAAATATTGAACTGAGGACCACGGATATCTTACATTTTACTCCCTTCATTCCCAAATATTAGTCTTTTTAGAGGCTTCAAATGGACTGGCACATACGGATGTATATAGACATATTTTAGAGTCTAGATTCACTCATTTTGCTCCGTATGTAGTCACTTGTTGAACTCTCTAAAATACTAATATTTAGGAATAGAAGGAGTATTTTTGAATTCGTGTCATACATGCATGGTTTGGAAAAATAGATGCACTATACTTATTGGATTGTTGTTGTGTTCGTGCGTGTGTGTCTGTGTGTGTGTGTGTGGTCATATGCTTGATACATACAAAGTTTTCTCACCTCCATGTTGTTCATCTTTTAAATTTGAATTTGCATTGGAAAACTTACTAGGGATACCATGAAATGTGAAATCCACGTTGAGATCACTATATCACAAACTCACTCTAATTCAACAACTCGTCATAAATCAATTACCACGTTGAGATTAGTATTTGCAAGGAAAATACAGGTATTGTAATACACATAGATTCGTTCAGCAATTTAAAAGGTTCCTTTCATATTTTCGAATGGTAGGACCCAACGGCGTACCAGCCAGACCTTGGCTCCTGTTGATCCTAAAAAAAGTGGGCTCGTGTCCTTCGGTGGCGTGCGTGGTACACACATTAGGAAACCCCATTACCCCAACCAGTCGAGCCTCAGCGTTTCAAGTCGAAATATCTAGCGGCCAGAATTCCAGCCCTAGGAAATTCCCCTCATGTCCCCGGTCCATAATGACTACCAATGAACAACGGAGGGATGCTTTAGTAACTAGACAACGTTACCTACCGTGCCGAGCACGGTTCAATTCCCTCGGTCGCCGCTCGTCAAGGTCACCCGTCAACTGCATTGCCTACTACTACTACTACTACTACTACTACTACTACTACTACTACTACTACTACTACTACTACTACTACTACTACTACTACACTACTACGCCACTAGGATGAGCACAGAATTGAGCCCGTTTGTTCGTGCCTCGTACTTGAGTTAATATATCAAGCAATGCACTGGTACGGAGGGATTATCCTTTTATTCTGCATATATAACTTGTCTGAAGTCTAACTAAGCAAAATGTTTGACCAAATCCTTTCTTAAGAAATACAACAGGACAGATGTACGGCTTGAAAATTTATTGCATGATGCAGGTTATGATATTGTTTCGAATCCTGGATCTTAATTTTCTGAAAATTCAAAAGTGAGCATAAATTCTTGAAACTAAGCATGGTCACGTGATATGGCACAAATATTACTTCGTAAGTTTTTTCTTCAATTTGAGACAAGCTGCTTATGACAAGTTGCACAAATGAAGAGCCAATGTATTTTGGAAGAAGGACCTGTCACGTTAAGGCGAACGCTTTCACTATTAAAACCGTGGGCGTTTACGTGTCGCCACGAGTCCCCGCTTCTCATCGGCAATCGGCAGGTGCCGTCCGAGCAAGCGGGTGAGTCGACGGGAGGCGTGCGAGCAGACCGCTGCGCCGGCTGTCAAGGAGGCGTGCGAGCAAACCGCTGTGCAGGCTCACCGGGAGGCGAGCCCTTTGACCAGGCTCCGCCTCCCACCGTCGTCCCAACTGCTCCCACTTTTAATGTCGCCGGCGCCGCAGTTTAAAATCAACGCCGCACTACCCGGTACTCCCTCCTTTCCGGTTTATAGGGCTTATCTCAAAATATTAGTTTTTCCAATTTATAAGGCTCAATTTTGTTGTTTCCCATCACATGTTCAGATTCCAAGGTAAATTAAATCATTGCATGCAAGTATTAAGAGGAAATTGACCAATGCATGTAATTTATGCATGCATGATTGCAATTAATGCAATGGTAAACATATTTTTTTGAGAAAAACAAGAGCATTAATTGGGTGCTTTTGCAAACTACAAAAAGTATTCCACCACTCACCATCTACCTTGGTTGGTGAGATTTTTGAATTGAGCCTTATAAACCGGAAAGGAGGGAGTATCGCTACAATCCTCTCTCTTCCTCTCCGATTCTCCTATCGTCTACCTCCAACTAGCCTGACCTAAACGTATGCCATGCCGCATCACGATGGTCTGCCCTTAGTGTTCCAGTTTCCTGAGGAAGACACCCAGCCGGAGTCTCAAGAACATAAGGCGCTTTGGGACGAGCTTGAACTGGCCTTGCGGGAAGACGTCGCGCCTGTCTCCGCTCCCATTCCGGATCCCGTCGCCCCGATTGTGCCAGCGCCCATCCCCGTGGCATTGATGGGCTGGGAGCCGCACATTGTTGCCGAGCTTGATCCCACGGGGTTCCACGAGGTGCCCGCCGACTTTCACGCGCCCGTACACCTGCCAGCGCATGCGCCTGCGCGTGCACTGACGCACACGCCCGTGCCGGTGCCTGTGCACCTGCCAGTGCCTGCGCCTGCGCGTGCACTAACGTGCACGCCCGTGCCGGTGCCCGTGCACACGAATGTCTCCGGCGCGCCGTTGACGGCGCCTGTCCCCGCGCGGGTGCCAGTGCCCCCTCAGCGGCATGGATGGCCGCCGTCGACCGCTTTCTTGCACCAACGCTAGTCGCCTCCTCCCGCCAGTCGACTCGCTCCGAAGTCCAGAACATTTTGGCCTTCCTCGAAGCTAGGCCAACGTCCAGGAGTATGCCAACAACGGCGCAAGATGCCACCGTTGCCGTCGGTCAGTGGCCCAATGACACACAGAGCACGGCAATGGAGCCGCTTCCCACCGCGAGACGCCCCCGCCGCCGCCGCCTAATCTAAATTTTCCATGAAAAACGTTCGGTTTGCATGCTTAAAATCTGAACGTTTATCATTTCCGTTTATTTTATATCGATCATCGTATAATTTAAAGTCGGAGTCAGACTGAACGAAATGTATGGTTTGATCGATTGAATGTTCTGCTAGAGCCGTATCGAATTAAATATAAAACGTCATCAAGCCACATGTATTCCTTGTCATCCAACGACCTATACTGCTTCAATGTCGAGCGCTCAACACGTTTAGCGTGCAGTTAATTTCATGCCAAAAATAGTGCTAATCACATGACAACACGAAATAATATCCTAGTAGTTAATATCCGCATGCACTTAATATACATCAAAATTAACATGCATTGCACGTACACACTGACTAGTGCTGCTAGTACATGAAACTGGTGCCGTGACTTGTGAACGCGTCCAGATATGGTCAACGGCAACATTGCCCGCGAGTTCTTCCTGTTTTCCCGTGCGTCTAAACGCAGAAGGGGAGGAGAGAGAGAGAGAGTACACATGGAACCCACCAGTAAGTGAAGTCGTGTAGATATATTTTGTGCATGGGAGGAAGCAAGGTCAACCGATCACATAGGGTCGCCGTGCGATCGAAAGAGTGAGACGGGTTGGAGAGAGTGACCTAGATAGACGATGTGCGTGAGAGAGTATACAATGTGAGTAGGTCGAATTGGGCTCAAACATGGTGATATATCGTTTTTGTCCGAGAAAGAGCGAGGTCAATCGAGACATACGGAGAGAGAGAGAGAGAGATTGAGTGAGCGTGGCCCACCATGAGGTCGAAAGAGTGGTGGCGGGTTGGATGGACTGACCTAGATAGACAATCTGCGTGAGAGAGTATAGAGTGTGTCGATCGAGGCCCGAACAGGGAGATATATCATTTGTGTGTGAAACAAAACGAGGTTAAACGAGACTCGGATAAAAAGAGCGAGATTGAGCGAGTGTGGCCCGCCGTGCGGAAGAAAGTGTGAGACAGTCTCGAGGGAGTGACCTAGATATACAACGTGCGTGCATGCGCATGCATGAGAGGTTGGGGGATTGATAGGCAATGCATGTATTTAACGCGAGAGGGTGAGAGGGAGAGGGGGGGAGAGAGAGCTCGGCATAGGGTGCAATGGCGGGTGTGTGAGGTAAATACATTTGGTAACAGAGTGGAAAAAGGGGTTGTGTAGTTGAGAGACTTAGAGATCGAAACATGGAGAGAAAGAATAAATGTGTGTTGGAAACCGATAGCTTCCTAAGGTGGTTAGGAGAGGAAGATTGATCCGATACAGGAAGTATGTAGCGTTGTGGGGGGGGGGCTAAAAACAACATTTGAATGTACATAGTACGAGACTTAATATCGATGTTTCAATTCGGTGTACATTGTAAGATTTGAACCGAGGACCAGGCATACGGGTAATTATTTCGAATTCGTGCCATACTAAGTTTCGAAAAGTTGACATTGACTCAGTTTGTTGTGCTATTTTGTAGGTCATATGTTTGAATCCATCCAAAAGTTTTCTCACTACCATGGTGTTCATCATATACATATGAATTTGTATTAAAAGTAGTGGATACAGTGAAATGCGAAATCCACGTTAGAATTGGAGATCGCTACGTGACACACACTCTAATTCAAATAACTAACTACGTGACACACACTCTAATTCAAATAACTAATTATGTGAGACACACTCTAATCCACGTTAGCGTGGGTACCGTTTTGAATTTTTTCAAATAACTCCTCATTAATTAATTTATAGTACTCCCTTTTTCACTTTTATAAGACCTTGAAGACATTTCAGACAATGTGCAAAACAGTTCATTTTAAGTTGTCTGAAATGACTTACAAAAGTGAACGGATGGAGTATCTCGTTTCGAATGACTAATTATTGCAAGGAAAACACGGGCATGGTAATACATACAGATTCGTTTGCAAATGAAAGAAGATTCGTTTGCATTCTCAAATGTAGGCGCACCAGGCAAACCAGGGTCGTGTCGGGGTGGACGCTGCTTCGGTGCCTTAAAGGCAACTGCCTTTGGGTCACTGACATGTGGGCCAGCCACCTGTTGGGCCCATATGTCATGGACACAAAGGCAGGGTGCCTTAAGGCACCGAAGCATAGTCCTATCGGGGTGGTCGCATGTGTCAGACGGATGCGTAGCACCTAGCCACCCACCCCCCTCCCCCCCAAAAAAAGGACGACGACAATATAAGTTCGCGCTTCCATGTTTCAGATTGAAATATATGGCGGCCCCAATTCCATCCCTGCAAAATCTCTCTTCTCCACCGTCCCCTTCTGCGCCCAGATTGCTCAAATCCCTAATTCACCGCCAACCCATGAATCGCCCCTCATCTCGTCTCTTTCCCCACCATTCCCCACCTCTGTGCCTGACGACGACGACGAAGACGACGGTCGCGCTTCACCACCGCACCGGAGCTACCTCATCTACGCCCTCATCCACCGCACCGGGTGGTCCACCGACAACATCGACCGCCGCAACCGACGTGCCTCACAGACACCGAGTTCCACCGCATCAAGTGCGCTTCACCGACGCCGTCTCCCAGCTCACCGGGGCTACTTCACCGAGCACATCGTCGCACCTCCGCCCCCCGAGGCTGTTGGGGCTTCACCAACGGTCTCGTCCACCGGATCGTAGCGCTCCGCTGCCACTCAAGATCTGCATCCGTGCGCGGCCAGCCAATGCCAGCGCATCACCCTCAACAGCTCTGAAGTGACCCGCACTCTAGCTAGGCGAGCATGCCCAAACACCGACCCGAACTAGGCATCCACACATCACTCCCTTGTGCACTGTTCTGATGATGTTTGGATATCCTTTCACTGCTCTCTTAGCTTACACACCTATGCAACTCTGACCTTAACTCTTATTTCTTCTGGAGATATCATCTGAAACAAGAAAATCCATATTTTAGCGAAGCATGATGGCGCTACGGGATCTGGTACACATCTTGCACACCCGTATAACCTTGTAAGTATCTCTCCTCCGGTACAACATCAAGGTCGATTCCTCTTATTTGATCAACCATTCGCCGTGTCAAAAATGCAGAGGGGGATGCAAGGAGCACAAGTCCTGCACATCCAAGAAAGTGGTAACATGGACTTGTACATGGAACATCCCAAGCCCAAGCAGAGCTGCAATGAGCCTGTACAACGAGCTAGCGTAAGTCCCTGCATTTCATTTAATTCGTACTGGCATTCGTGTATGATTTGTGTGCAGTGGCTGATCCACGAATTCAAGTTACCAGGGGCGAACATTTAACTTAAAAAATACAAAGGCACTTGCACTCCGGAAATCAACATAACTTGAGAAATGTGAAGCTACATGCACTTTGAAAACCGGCTAATGATCCAAAGTAGTTCAGATTATAAACACTAAATGATGCAAGCACCAAAAAACACAAAATGCAACATGGTGTACAAGGACTACAAACTTGGTCTGTACCAGCTTGAGTTATTCGTTCTCTGGCTGAAAATATCGAAGTGTAACTGCACGTATAACCAGTGCGCAAACTGCATATCAATATATCTATCCTGCACAAGTATGCCAATAGTTTCAAACAACAGATTAGAAAAGTATTTATGCTATGTTGTCATGATACGGGGACTTTCTGGTAGATGGCCTCGACGTTTCCTCAAGCTATGAAAATGCACTACAATTTGCTTGTCATCAATGCCTGCAAATCTCTGTCTCTCTCAACATAGTAGATCATCATTAGACACTAAATCCTTCAATGAGCTTGCAAAATTCTTGCATTAGATCCCTCATTAGACACTATATGTTTATCACCAGGAGCATGTAAAATGTTTGCATCAAATCCCTCATTAGCAGTCTGTTCATTAGACACTTCAGGCTCAAGAACAACATGAGCTTGTATGTTTGCACTGGAAACTTGATTAGATACACCAGATTCAGTCAGTTCAGTATTGATTGGGGGAGTTATAAAATAAGTAGAAATTGGTTCCATTTTCTCATAGATTCCCTACGTACAAGCAGTTTTACAACACCGTCAGGTTTAACTATTGGCCAGAAATTGAGGAGTTGAATTAGATATAATCAGGGATGTGATGTACCTGCTCGTTGCGCATGCTACTCTTGCAATTAGCGACTGTCCGTTTGCGCAAGCTCGATGCCATGCCCGTGCTGCCGCCGCTGCCTCCCATGCAGGCTACACCTAGGGTTGGATCTTCATCTTCTTGTCCTTCCGTTCGCTTGAAGCCCGGCGACTGCCCTCCAACGAGGGCGCGAGGAAGTGTTGTGTCGGTCTGTCCAGCGGCGGCTAGGTTAGGAGCGAACCAGACCGGAGGCTAGAGCGAATGAATTGGGATTTCTCCTGCTGTCGATCGATATGGGAGGCGCTCGTTTGGGCCGCGAGCCTGCTATAGGGCCTGCCTGGCACTTATGTTATTGGCCCATCCAAATTGAAACATTTTTCTTCATTTTTTACATTGCCTGCTCATGCGTTGGGACGAACAAAACTAGCATGGGCCAACCTAGACGACTCAAACTAGGTGCACACTTTCCAGCCACCTGAGCCGGCCGCCCATACCAGCCCCTATGGTGGCGTCGCCCCTTTTTGCGTGTATGATTGGATAGTGAAAAATATTCCAGTGGCACTTTTGATTTACCCACAGAATGGTTGAATTGCTTGTTTCTATGAACTGAGTTCGCCAATAATGTGAAGGATGCCAGTCTTTTCATCCTATTGTAGATTGCTTAGATCTCGATATGCCAAAAGTAATCGCATGAAATATATAGTAAAAGCCAGTGTGATGTGTTTGGCTACAACTAGTCTGACTACATGTCCTCATATAACATATCAAGGACGCACCATCTTACCAAATTAACCATTCGACTTACTCATGCAGTGTGGGAAGAAAGAAGTATTGGGACTGCGTATCCAAGCAATTGATGCCATGGACTCCTTCGTACAACCATGTAAGCGAAAAATAAGTTGCAGTGTGCATGTACAAAGAACTAGCGTAAGTTCAGTTACCTGCTTCTCGGAATTTTAGTTAGCCACTTATTGCAAAATTGTTCAATTACATTTCTTGGCTTAATTTAGTTTGCTACTGATTACATAATGGCACAGCCTGTTAATCATATTGTAGACTGCGCCTATCTATGTGTTTGATACTTACTGTTAAGAATTACCTGTTTGCCTTAACTTAAATATCTACCTGTTTGTTTAACTGCTTTGCTGCTACAACAGCGGGTTACAATGATGTTAATTGTTGGGAAACATAGTAATTTCAAAAAAAAATCCTACGCACACGCAAGATCATGGTGATGCATAGCAATGAGAGGAAGAGTGTTGTCTACGTACCCTCGTAGACCGGAAGCGGAAGCGTTAGCACAATGCGGTTGATGTAGTCGTACGTCCTCACGGCCCGACCGATCAAGCACCGAAACTACCGCACCTCCGAGTTCCAGCACACATTCAGATCGATGACTATCCCCGGACTCCCATCCAACAAAGTGTCGGGGATGAGTTCCGTCAGCACGACGGCGTGGTGACGATCTTGATGTTCTACCGTCGCAGGGCTTCGCCTAAGCACCGCTACAATATTATCGAGGATTATGGTGGAGGGGGAACCGCACACGGCTAAGAGATCAATGATCAATTGTTGTGTCTATGGGGTGCCCCCTTGCCCCCGTATATAAAGGAGTGGAGGAGGGGGCCGGCCAAGGAGGGTGGCGTGCCCTAAGGGGGAGTCCAACTCCCACAGGGAGTAGGACTCCCCTTTTTCCTATTAGGAGTAGGAGAGGGAAGGAAGAGGAAGGAGGGAGGAAGGAAAGGGGGGCCGGCCCCCTTCCCAATTAGGATTGGGCTTGGGGGGGCACGCCCCCTCCCTTGCTCCTTTCCCTTCCTTTCCACTAATGCCCAATAAGGCCCATATACCTCCCGGGGGGTTCCGATAACTTCCCGGTGATCCGGTATTGTCCCAATCTCACCCGGAACCTTTCCGGTGTCCAAATATAGTCATCCAATATATCGATCTTTATGTCTCGACCATTTAGAGACTCCTCGTCAAGTCCGTGATCACATCCGGGACTTCGAACAACCTTCAGTACATCAGAATATATAAATTCATAATGAAACTGTCATCGTAACGTTAAGCGTGCGGACCCTACGGGTTCGAGAACAATGTAGACATGACCGAGACACGTCTCCGGTCAATAACCAATAGCGGAACCTGGATGCTCATATTGGCTCCTACATATTCTACGAAGATCTTTATCGGTCAGACCGCATAACAACATACGTTTGTTCCCTTTGTCATCGGTATGTTACTTGCCCGAGATTCGATCGTCGGTATCTCAATACCTAGTTCAATCTCGTTACCGACAAGTCTCTTTACTCATTCTATAATACATCATCTTGCAACTAACTTATTAGTTGCATTGCTTGCAAGGCTTAAGTGATGTGCATTACCGAGAGGGCCCAGAGATACCTCTCCGACAATCGGAGTGACAAATCCTAATCTCGAAATACGCCAACCCAACATGTACCTTTGGAGACACTTGTAGAGCACCTTTATAATCACCCAGTTACGTTGTGACGTTTGGTAGCACACAAAGTGTTCCTCCGGTAAATGGGAGTTGCATAATCTCATAGTCATAGGAACATGTATAAGTCATGAAGAAAGTAATAGCAACATACTAAATGATCGAGTGCTAAGCTAATGGAATGGGTCATGTCAATCACATCATTCTCCTAATGATGTGATCTCGTTAATCAAATGACAACTCATGTCTATGGTTAGGAAACATAACCATCTTCGATTAACAAGCTAGTCAAGTAGAGGCATACTAGTGACACTTTGATTGTTTATGTATTCACACAAGCATTATGTTTCCGGTTAATACAATTCTAGCATGAATAATAAAAATTTATCATGATATAAGGAAATAAATAATAACTTTATTATTGCCTCTTGGGCATATTTCCTTCAGTCTCCCACTTGCACTAGAGTCAATAATCTAGATTACACAGTAATGATTCTAACACCCATGGAGCCTTGGTGCTGATCATGTTTTGCTCGTGGAAGAGGTTTAGTCAATGGGTCTGCTACATTCAGATCCGTATGTATCTTGAAAATCTCTATGTCTCCCACCTGGACTAGATCCCGGATGGAATTGAAGTGTCTCTTGATGTGCTTGGTTCTCTTGTGAAATCTGGATTCCTTTGCCAAGGCAATTGCACCAGTATTGTCACAAAAGATTTTCATTGGACCTGATGCACTAGGTATGACACCTAGATCGGATATGAATTCCTTCATCCAGACTCCTTCATTTGCTGCTTCCAAAGCAGCTATGTACTCCGCTTCACATGTAGATCCCGCCACGACGCTTTGTTTAGAACTACACCAACTGACAGCTCCACCTATTAATGTAAATACGTATCCGGTTTGCGATTTAGAATCGTCCGGATCAGTGTCAAAGCTTGCATCAATGTAACCATTTAGGATGAGCTCATTGTCACCTCCATATACGAGAAACATATCCTTAGTCCTTTTCAGGTATTTCAGGATGTTCTTAATCGCTGTCCAGTGATCCACTCCTGGATTACTTTGGTACCTCCCTGCTAGACTTATAGCAAGGCACACATCAGGTCTGGTACATAGCATTGCATACATGATAGAGCCTATGGCTGAAGCATAGGGAACATCTTTCATTTTCTCTCTATCTTCTGCAGTGGTTGGGCATTGAGTCTTACTCAACTTCACACTTTGTAACACAGGCAAGAATCCTTTCTTTGCTTGATCCATTTTGAACTTCTTCAAAACTTTGTCAAGGTATGTGCTTTGTGAAAGTCTAATTAAGCGTCTTGATCTATCTCTATAGATCTTAATGCCCAATATGTAAGCAGCTTCACCAAGGTCTTTCATTGAAAAACACTTATTCAAGTATCCCTTTATGCTATCTAGAAATTCTATATCATTTCCGATTAGTAATATGTCATCCACATATAATATCAGAAATGCTACAGAGCTCCCACTCACTTTCTTGTAAATACAGGCTTCTCCAAAAGTCTGTATAAAACCAAATGCTTTGATCACACTATCAAAGCGTTTATTCCAACTCCGAGATGCTTGCACCAGTCAATAAATGGATCGCTGGAGCTTGCACACTTTGTTAGCTCCCGTTGGATCGACAAAACCTTCCGGCTGCATCATATACAACTCTTCTTCTAGAAATCCATTCAGGAATGTAGTTTTGACATCCATCTGCCAAATTTCATAATCATAAAATGCGGCAATTGCTAACATGATTCGGACAGACTTAAGCATCGCTATGGGTGAGAAGGTCTCATCGTAGTCAATCCCTTGAACTTGTCGAAAACCTTTTGCGACAAGTCGAGCTTTGTAGACAGAACATTACCGTTAGCGTCAGTCTTCTTCTTGAAGATCCATTTATTCTCAATTGCTTGCCGATCATTGGGAAATTCAACCAAAGTCCACACTTTGTTCTCATACATGGATCCCATCTCAGATTTCATGGCTTCAAGCCATTTTGTGGAATCTGGGCTCACCATCGCTTCTTCATAGTTCGTAGGTTCATCATGATCTAGTAGCATGACTTCCAGAACAGGATTACCGTACCACTCTGGTGCGGATCTTACTCTAGTTGATCTACGAGGTTCAGTAGTAACTTGTTCTGAAGTTTCATGATCATCATCATTAGCTTCCTCACTAATTGGTGTAGGTGTCACAGAAACCGGTTTCTGTGATGTACTACTTTCCAATAAGGGAGCAGGTACAGTTACCTCATCAAGTTCTACTTTCCTCCCACTCACTTCTTTCGAGAGAAACTCCTTCTCTAGAAAGGATCCATTCTTAGGAACAAATGTCTTGCCTTCGGATCTGTGATAGCAGGTGTACCCAACAGTCTCCTTCATGTATCCTATGAAGACACATTTCTCTCATTTGGGTTCGAGCTTATCAGGTTGAAGCTTTTTCACATAAGCATCGCAGCCCCAAACTTTAAGAAATGACAACTTTGGTTTTTTGCCAAACCATAGTTCATAAGGTGTCGTCTCAACGGATTTTGATGGTGCCCTATTTAACGTGAATGCGGCCGTCTCTAAAGCATAACCCCAAAATGATAGCGGTAAATCTGTAAGAGACATCATAGATCGCACCATATCAAGTAAAGTACGATTACGACATTCACACACACCATTACGCTGTGGTGTTCCGGGTGGCGTGAGTTGCGAAACTATTCCGCATTGTTTCAAATGTAAACCAAACTCGTAACTCAAATATTCTACTCCACGATCAGATCATAGAAACTTTATTTTCTTGTTACGATGATTTTCAACTTCACTCTGAAATTCTTTGAACTTTTCAAATGTTTCAGAATTATGTTTCATTAAGTAGATGTACCCATATCTGCTTAAATCATCTGTGAAGGTGAGAAAATAACGATATCCGCCACGAGCTTCAACATTCATTGGACCACATACATCTGTATGTGATTTCCAACAAATCTGTTGCTCTCTCCATAGTACCGAAGAATGGCGTTTTAGTCATCTTGCCCATGAGGCATGGTTCGCAAGTACCAAGTGATTCATAATCAAGTGGTTCCAAAAGTCCATCAGTATGGAGTTTCTTCATGCGCTTTACACCGATATGACCTAAACAACAGTGCCACAAATAACTTGCACTATCATTATCAACTCTGCATCTTTTGGCTTCAACATAATGAATATGTGTATCACTACTATCGAGATTCATCAAAAATAGACCACTCTTCAAGGGTGCATGACCATAAAAGATATTACTCATATAAATAGAACAACCCTTATTCTCTGATTTAAATGAATAACCATCTCGCATCAAACAAGATCCAGATATAATGTTCATGCTCAACGCTGGCACCAAATAACTATTATTTAGGTCTAATGCTAATCCTGATGGTAGATGTAGAGGTAGCGTGCCGACCGCGATCACATCGACTTTGGAACCATTTCCCACGCGCATCGTCACCTCGTCCTTCGCCAGTGTTCGCTTAATCCGTAGTCCCTGTTTCAAGTTGCAAATATTAGCAACAGAACTAGTATCAAATACCCAGGTGCTACTGCGAGCTCTAGTAAGGTACACATCAATAACATGTATATCACATATACCTTTGTTCACCTTGCCATCCTTCTTATCCACCAAATACTTGGGGCAGTTCCGCTTCCAGTGACCAGTCTGCTTGCAGTAGAAGCACTCGGTTTCAGGCTTAGGTCCAGACTTGGGTTTCTTCTCCTGAGCAGCAACTTGCTTGCTGTTCTTCTTGAAGTTCCCCTTCTTCTTCCCCTTGCCCCTTTTCTTGAAACTAGTGGTCTTGTTGACCATCAACACTTGATGATCCTTCTTGATTTCTACCTCCGTAGCTTTTAGCATTGCGAAGAGCTCGGGAATTTTCTTATTCATACCTTGCATATTATAGTTCATCACGAAGCTCTTGTAGCTAGGTAGAAGTGATTGGAGAATTCTGTCAATGACGCAATCATCTGGAAGATTAACTCCCAGTTGAATTAAGTGATTATTATACCCAGACATTTTGAGTATATGCTCACTGACAGAACTGTTCTCCTCCATCTTGCAGCTATAGAACTTATTGGAGACTTCATATCTCTCAATCCGGGCATTTGCTTGAAATATTAACTTCAACTCCTGGAACATCTCATATGCTCCATGACGTTCAAAACGTCGTTGAATTCCCGATTCTAAGCCGTAAAGCATGGCACACTGAACTATCAAGTAGTCATCAGCTTTGCTCTGCCAGACGTTCATAACATCTGGTGTTGCTCCAGCAGCAGGCCTGGCACCCAGCGGTGCTTCCAGGACGTAATTCTTCTATGCAGCAATGAGGATAATCCTCAAGTAAAGGACCCAGTCCGTATAATTGCTACCATCATCTTTCAACTTTGCTTTCTCAAGGAACGCATTTAAATTCAACGGAACAATAGCACGGGCCATCTATCTGGGCACGACGAACTTTGGCAACGGTGCATACTCAGAGAAAACACTTTTATCTTGAAATTTAGTGAGAGATCATCTTATAATGCTATCGTCAATCAAAGCAAGATAAGATGCATAAAAGATAAACATCACATGCAATCAATATAAGTGATATGATATGACCATCATCATCTTGTGCTTGTGATCTCCATCTCCGAAGCATCATCATGATCACCATCGTCACTGACGCGACACCTTGATCTCCATCGTAGCATCGTTGTCGTCTCGCCAATCTTATGCTTCCACGACTATTGCTACCGCTTAGTGATAAAGTAAAGCATTACAGCGCGATTGCATTGCATACAATAAAGCGACAACCATATGGCTCCTGCTAGTTGCCGATAACTCATTTACAAAACATGATCATCTCATACAATAAAATTTAGCATCATGTCTTGACCATATCACATCACAACATGCCCTGCAAAAACAAGTTAGACGTCCTCTACTTTGTTATTGCAAGTTTTACGTGGCTGCTACGGGCTTAGCAAAAATCGTTCTTACCTACGCATCAAAACCCCAACGATAGTTTGTCAAGTTGGTGCTGTTTTAACCTTCGCAAGGACCGGGCGTAGCCACACTCGGTTCAACTAAAGTTGGAGAAACTGACACCCGCCAGCCACCTGTGTGCAAAGCACGTCGGTAGAACCAGTCTCGCGTAAGCGTACGCGTAATGTCGGTCCGGGCCGCTTCATCCAACAATACCGTTGAGCCAAAGTATGACATGCTGGTAAGCAGTATGACTTATATCACCCACAACTCACTTGTGTTCTACTCGTGCATAACATCAACGCATAAAACCTGGCTCGGATACCACTGTTGGGAAATGTAGTAATTTCAAAAAAAAAATCCTACGCACACGCAAGATCATGGTGATGCATAGCAACGAGAGGGAAGAGTGTTGTCTACATACCCTCGTAGACAGGAAGCGGAAGCGTTAGCACAACGCGGTTGATGTAGTCGTACGTCTTCACGGCCCGACCGATCAAGAACCGAAACTACGACACCTCCGAGTTCTAGCACATGTTCATTAATAACTACTTTTCAGCATCCAATTGAAACTCTTTAATTCCTTGTTTGTTTAACTGGTTTGCTGTTATAACTCCCAGTTGAGATGTTTTGCTAACTTCAACTTTTCTGAATCCAATCGGAACTTTAATGGCAAAACAGGTTAGCCCAAGATAAAAGAGCGAGGTCCCCATGGACGTTGCATCATCCCACAGCAGTGGCACCAGCCCAATCGTGCATTATGAATTGCCAACTACTGATGCTCTAGAGGCTAAACTAGCTAGTTGTAGAAAGAGATTCTGCTTCTGCACTTAGAGATGAAGCTAACATGTTGAGGAAGCAAACAGCACAATCACAAGCAGTACTCAAGACAACCATTAAATATTTGGTGGATTTCAAAATGAAGCAAGCTGAGACTAACCAGGTTGTTAAGGTCCTGAAGGAAAAAAGGAAATTAAATTCCTACTTGGTAAATCATAGGTGAAATGTTCTTTCCATATTGAATAACCTTTTTGTTGTCTGTTCATGTAATCAATCAAAAAATTTGTTTTAGAGATCATGTAATAATTGTTTTTTTGTTTGTAATTTTATTTGAGCACAAGTCTGTATTAATTGATAAGACTCGGAGACATTTCATTTGGATTGCTGGGCCAGACCTACAAATATGCCAATCGGGCTGAATGTGCATTCAGCAATACTAGTATAGATGGACCATAAGTGGCACGCATCGGAAAGGGCCAAGATGCTGGCTAAAAAAAGGATGCTGTTGTAGCCAAAAAAAGTACTGCGGCCTGGCTTATGTATGTTAGTTGATATTATTGATCCATATACTCTATAAGTGTTTATATGTCTGTTAGTTCCGTACATTCTTGGTTAATTGACTCGGTATTTGAATCTTGATACATCGCTTGTGTACATATCTAAATGAGAGTACACATTATGCTGCGTGTGACATTTGAGTTGGACATGAAGTGTTCCAAATATTCGAATTCACCTTAAACTGGATTCTAGTTTCTGAATTTGAGTATCGGCATTTGTAAACCATATTCATATATGACAGTGCAATACATCTTTGTCGTCCTTTTGAAGATATATAAAAACACATAGAATGATTTATAAAGATTCATATAGGAATACAAAATGGATTCGAATTTAGTTGCCATGGTAAACGTGGATGCTTATTGTCACAAAATTCAAAAGAAACAGCAAAATGTCCACTCCCACATCGGCTGCCCGAAGCCAAGTGTTTGGGAGATGGAAATTACTGTCTACCCATTACACGGACAATCCATCGGCCCGATTCCCACTGCTCTAAATAGGGGTAGGTTAGTAACTTCAATTAGACGTGACACGACCGCCTCTGATCCCATTCCGACACGGTGGGCATCAAACATGGGCGGCAAAACTCATTTGATTCAAGCTCGTCCGAAAGACCTCTGTTTCTCCCTCCATTCCCCATTCATACACGGTCGGCGGCAAAACAAACTCTCCTTGTCTGAAATAGATGTAGGCTAATATTTTAAATAGGGGCAGATGTGTAACTTCCATCAGACGTGACACAACCGCCCTACCTGTCAGCCCCGTTCATACACCGTGGGCGCCGACCGTGGGCGGCAAAACACCCTCTCCTCGCCCGAAATAGTTACCGGCAAATATTTGGGAGATGCGAGATTACTGTCCTATCCCCAACCGACGAGACGTCCAAATTTGAAACGGGGGTTAAGTTCGTAACTTTCCCATATTTCAGACAGGCGCGTCCCAAAAACATGGTTCCCCGTACCTCTCCCTCCATTTTCCCATTCATACACCGTCCGCGCTAGAACACCCCATTCCCACACCAGCCTCCGTCCGCCACCCCATCCATCGCCGCCGTCCTCCACCACATCCATCGCCACTGTCCACCACCATGCTGGAGCGCCTACCAAGACCGCATCGTCCACTGCTAGAGATGGACGTTTCTCATCCACGGCGACGGACCAATAGCCTTACATCACATCCTCTCGCTTCATCGGCGTCGTCGTCCTCTTTGCCGGGGCCGCTCACACGACCTTATCTTCCACCGCAATGGGACTTATCCCCCGATGCACCCATCTACCGTCGCAGATCTGCTTCAACGTCACCGACAGCCATCGCACCCTCGATGCCTACACGGTGCCGCAAGAGAGGTGGTACTTCATATCTCCTCAACTTTTTGATCTCAACCAGAAAATAGATCTTAACTTGGTTATCTACTTTCTTTTCAGCTCTTAGAATTAAGTTCTTAGTTCGAAGCAAACAATGGATGCTAAATATCATTTCTCCGGTTTGCAGCTTCAAATCTGCCATGGCACAGCCATAATACGGTTTAATTGATCATGCTTAGGGTTTAATTGATCATGTTGGTTCCGTGGTGGTTTCTTTAATAGAAATCAGAGGGGAAACCCTCTTTTGCTAAAAATATATGCTTAGAGTTTCTCCCTTTTATGATCACTATACAATTAGAATACGTGCTTCATTTCATAATAACACTGCTCCACCCATCAAGCTAAACAAGCTTAGTTGTTCAAATACGAACCTGATATTATTAAAACAGAGTTGTTTAATTGGTCAGCTAAATGTTCCTAAATTAGCTTCGAAAATGCATGTTCGCCGCTCGGGTGTGTATCTCTGTGTGTGGTCTGGTCAGCATGGTTGGGGAGGTGAACTTTGCATATGCAGGGGTTTATAGGGAGACACTCTCCGAGTTGAAACCGCAATGCATTCCATAGATAATCTGACTACTTTTTATGTTTTCATGAATCTCAGATTCTAAACAGCATCATAATGATTATGAGCTTGCGCGCATGAAAAGAATAAAGCAGAACAATGCCATGGCTGTCAAACTTGGCATTAAGGGACTGAAATCAAGTCTGGATGCAATGCAATGCAAACACTCTCCACCTAAAGATTCATGCTCAGAATATGATCCTAACAGTGATTCTGAGCTAGAGAGAGACCTAAGTCAATGTAGCTCCTTAGTGGAGGAGTCATAGGAAGATGCACTATCTTATTCACCCATCAAGGTACTTTCTCTAACTTTCTAAGGTTACATTGATCGCACATATCTTGCAACTGATGCTTTGCATTGCTTCTACTTTGTTGAACTGCCATTAGCTTAGTTTACGCATCGTGTATGTGAATACACCCTGCCTATCCATTTTCAGTACATATTCCATCTGTCATCATACCATATTTATCCATTCAAATGCTGTTCTTGTGTATCAGACGTTCAAAAGGAAGAGGGCGATTGCTGATCATGGAGGAGCACAAGCAAAGTATTTGGAAAAGGTAGTGGCACCCGATAAATCAAATAGCCCATTAGGTGTAGTTGCAATACCACCTGACCCACAAAGTACCCCAACTCTAGCAGACTCTAGCCCTACTACACTGGTCATTTCTGATGCCCCAACTCAGCAGACCCCAACTGCAGCAAATAGTATGATTATGCTAGTTGACATAGCACCAGCTGTACGACGCAAAACCCCCATTCCAGCAAAGAGTACACCAAATCCAGTTGCCAAATCCCTTTCTCAACCAGAGAGAGCCCCAAGCAAATAGGACCCCTGTTCCATTTCTTCCCAGTTTACAAGACGAAGCTTATGTTGTTGTCAGGAACTTTGTGCGCATCTTTCCTTCATGGAAAGATTATACTGCAGACACAAAACAATTTCCAGTCTTCCTCCGCAACTTACGCGTAAGTAATGTACTAATGTTATTCATGGTCATTACTGCATATGTTTCTGTTGACAGAAGACACAAGATTTCATTCTTTTAAATAGGCAAGGCGCAAACTGGATTGCGATGACGAGCAAGGGTTAGTTGCGCTTTTCAAGCACTCGTTGATGAAGTATCGTTCCTACCTGAGGCAAGCGCACTTCGATGGCAAGCCTCTGAATGAAATTTCTGTAAAGTCTCCGGTGCTACATTTATCCGATGGTGACTGGAATAATCTTGTTACACATTGGTCTCGGCTGCAGCGTAAGGTACTGTCTATGATATCACATCACAATTTGAACTACATTTCTGCATTTGCCTTAATGTCTCACTTGTACGAAAACTGTTAGCAGAAAAACATTCGTTCTCAAGGAACAACAGAATCTCGCAACTATACTGCACACTGCATTCCTCTTGTGAGTATCTCTTTCCCTGTATGACCATATTTACTTTCATAGCTGTTTGATTATGTAGCATCACTGCACATGTTAGCCTCGTAATCGGCCATTTGGTGGACATTATAAGATCCTTATGGACTCTTACATAAATTTAGAATCAACCCAATGCTTTTGAAGAGGTTTAGCTCTGCAGTCCTCTTGTAAGGACTGAACATGGTCTATCACTATACTTACATTAACAGCTACTCCCTCCGTCCCATAATATAAGAACATTTTGTATAGTACACAAGTGTTCAAAACACTCTTGTACTATGGGAAGAGGGATTGGTTCATTTTGTAGCATTCTGCATCTTATCTCCATCTCCCACCATTTACTAAAAAAGATCAGATCTATATTTAATCTTACCAACAAGTAGAATACACAGACAATGCCAGTGCAGAAGTGTAGCCCATTGCTCTTGTCAGTACATTTTGTCCTGTAACGCTTGTACTTCCAGGGATTGGTAGTTGATTATGTAGCATCAATCTGCATCTTATCTTCATTATCCTCCACCCCTTCCAGTATTATCATATCTATAATTACTCTCTACAAAATGTAGAGTACAGACAATGCTTATGAAGAAGATTATGTGCTGAAATTCTTGAGTTATCCTTCCCTGACATGGAGAAGGGCATTATAAAGCCGGTATTAACTGTTAATGTAAGTCAGTCCTTCTAAAGCCTTTGTCCTCAACTGCTGTTTAATTTGCTCATACTCCCTATCGCTTACTGTTGTTTAGTTTGCTGTTTCTACCAAAATGCATGTTCGTAAGAACCGAAAGTTCTAAGTTTTACTTGTAAAAACAAATTCCTTATTCATACCATGCACATTACTTAATACTCCCTATATGTATGCTTGTTTTTGTGGATCTATAATCCAGTGTGTGGTGAAGCAGCCCACGTTTGCACCTTGTCATCTCCTGTTTTATCTTACTGATGTGGCTGATGATATGAACAACATGCCATGCACATTATCCAAAATAGATACAATGATTTTCTTTGCCCTTCATCTATGCTTGTTATGTTGACATGGTAATCCAGTAGTGTGGTGAAGCTCCCCGCATTATGAACAATGCCAAAGTATGCTATTGATATTTTGAACATACTCTTTATTTTCTAATTTGAAATTGGATAGAATTGACAGAACAGTTATCATCTTTGTTTATACACGTGGAAAACCTATCATCTCTCTGCTTTGTTTCAGGGTGATATGCCTAATGGCATGCACAAGTCGGCTGAAGGCTGTGAGACAAACCCAACATATATTGCAGCAAAGAAGGCAAAACATCTTGAAGATAGTGACACAACCCCAAAGTGTTGTCTTGATGCAGTGTTCAAGTTACTTGACACTAACAGTCAGACAAGCTCACAGAATTCGTTGTCCGAATCAGTTCGACATATTCAGTCCCAAGTTCTAGTAGAAAGGCATTCTGCAACTCAACTTTGACTTGAAGTCCTATCTCTAAGAAAGATTGTGGAGAACACCAATGAGAACCTCATCACTAAACAGCTACACCTGGAAGCTATGACCGACATGCTAGGCCGGTCTCATAGCCTTCTCAGCAGCTTGCGCAGCAGTTCCCCCGCAAGGCTAACCTTTCTTGAACTGTCTTGGAAGTGGTCACGGTTCAGTATTATTTTGTTACGCTACAATGGTGCCCAGTTTTTGTAATCTGCTTCTACGCTGCGCTTTATGATCACTGGTGGCGAACTTCGATGCCCAGTGGATGTAATATACCTTAAACCCTTTATTGTATAGTGTAGGTTTATTCTAAGTTACTATGCCGTAATTTCTTTATTGTATAGAGTAGCTTTGTTCTTAATTCATACTAGTTATGCAGCAGCATGAAATGAACCTCGACCCATGATTGTGCGAATCAAATCACGGGCTTTTAAGAGGCCAAAATTGTCTCGGTCCTTGTTTGGCCCAATCAGATATCGGCTGCGAGCAGGCCGGATGCAAATAGGGCCGTAGTTAGGCCCAACTATATGACTGGCTTTTAACAGGCCGAAATTAATATAGGGCCGAAATGTTAAACGGGCCCTTAATAGGCCAAAACTAATATCGGCCGAATTACTAAGTGGGCCTTTAGCAAGTGGGCCCAAAAGCATAATGTCCAGTTGACGGGCCGAATCTGATATGGGCCATAATTAAGCCCAAAGCCTCTTAAAGGGACGGACCTGATCTGGGCCGTAATTTGGCCCAGAACATGGTAGGCTTTTAACGGGCTGGATCTCATACGGTCCACTATTAGGCCCGCAGCGTGGCAGGCCATTAATGGACCGGATCAAATATGGGCCGGCATTTGGCCCAAAACATGGCAGCCAGTTAATGGGCCGGCCTACTAGGGTCCTCGAAATCTTGTGGGCCTACAGCTGGGCCAGCCCATTAATGTCGGCAAAATCTCATGGACCTTTAGCTGGGCCGGCCCATTATGACCCGCAAGAATCTTGTGGGCTTTACCTGGGCCGGCCCATTATGGCACACAAAAATCTTGTGGGCCTTTACCTGGGCCGACACATTATGGCCCACAAAATATTGTGGGCCTTTAGGTGGGCCAGCCCATTACGGTCCGCAAAATCTCGTGGGCCTTTAGCTGGGCCAGCCCATTATGGTTTGCGAAATCTTGTGGGCCTTCAGTTGGGCCGGCCCATTTAAACTTGTTGGGCCATGCCACGTGTTGACATATCATAGGTGCCTATCTGACCCATTGACGAGCTGGCACGTGTTTTGTCCGGCCAATAAAAATTTTACACGTGGAAATTTCCCATTGGTCGGGGCTGTTAACGGGTTATCGGATCCAAAACCTGACCCGATAGCTTAACGGCGTTCCATTACGGTGGATGCCACATGTCGGTCACCCTTGACGAAAGCACTTCTGTGACGCGCGATTTATCGTCATGGAAGTGGACACTTCCATGATGACAATTTTGGTAATGTCATGGAACACTTCTACGACAGCATAGGTATGACTATGTTGATTCTGTCATAAATTTGTCATGGATGTACATGCATGACAAAAAAGCGACGTACTATGACAAACACGTATCATCATGGAACAGTATTTTTTTGTAGTGCTTGTTCATGATAATTGTCTATTGTTCATGCGATAATTGTATTAACCGGAAACTGTAATACATGTGTGAATACATGGACCACAACATGTCCCTAGTAAGCCTATAGTTGACTAGCTCGTTGATCAATAGATGGTTATGGTTTCCTGACCATGGACATTGGATGTCATTGATAACGGGATCACATCATTAGGAGAATGATGTGATGGACAAGACCCAATCCGAAGCATAGCACAAGATCGTGTAGTTCGTTTGCTAGAGCTTTTCTAATGTTAAGTCTCATTTCCTTAGACCATGAGATTGTGCAACTCCCGGATACCGTAGGAATGCTTTGGGTGTACCAAACGTCACAACGTAACTGGGTGGCTATAAAGGTGCACTACAGGTGTCTCCGAAAGTGTCTGTTGGGTTGGCACGAATCGAGACTGGGATTTGTCACTCCATATGATGGAGAGGTATCTCTGGGCCCACTCGGTAATGCATCATCATAATGAGCTCAATGTGACTAAGGAGTTAGCCATGGGATCATGCGTTATGTAACGAGTAAAGAGACTTGTCAGTAACGAGATTGAACGAGGTATGGGGATACCGACGATCGAATCTCGGGCAAGTAACATACCGATAGACAAATGGAATTGTATACGGGATTGATTGAATCCCCGACATCGTGGTTCATCCGATGAGATCATCATGGAACATGTGGGACACAATATGGGTATCCAGATCCCGCTATTGGTTATTGGCGGAGAGATGTCTCAGTCATGTATGCATATGCAGGGGTTTATAGGGAGACACTCTCCGAGTTGAAACCGCAATGCATTCCACAGATAATCTGACTACTTTTTATGTTTTCATGAATCTCAGATTCTGAACAGCATCATAATGATTATGAGCTTGCGCGCATGAAAAGAATAAAGCAGAACAATGCCATGGCTGTCAAACTTGGCATTAAGGGACTGAAATAAAGTCTGGATGCAATGCAATGCAAACACTCTCCACCTACAGATTCATGCTCAGAATATGATCCTAACAGTGATTGTGAGCTAGAGGGAGACCTAAGTCAATGTAGCTCCCTAGTGGAGGAGTCAGAGGAAGATGCCCTATCTTATTCACCCATCAAGGTACTTGCTCTAACTTTCCAAGGTTACATTGCTCGCACATATCTTGCAACTGATGCTTTGCATTGCTTCTACTTTGTTGAACTGCCATTAGCTTAGTTTACGCATTGTGTATGTGAATACGCCCTGCCTATCCATTTTCAGTACATATTCCATCTGTCATCATACCATATTTATCCATTCAAATGTTGTTCTTGTGTATCAGACGTTCAAAAGGAAGAGGGCGATTGCTGATCATGGAGGAGCACAAGCAAAGTATTTGGAAAAAGGTTGTGGCACCTGATAAATCAAATAGCCCATTAGGTGTAGTTGCAATATCACCTGACCCACAAAATACCCCAACTCTAGCAGACTCTAGCCCTACTACACTGGTCTTTTCTGATGCCCCAACTCAGCAGACCCCAACTGCAGCAAACAGTATGATTATGCCAGTTGACATAGCACCAGCTGTACGATGCAAAACCCCCATTCCAGCAAAGAGTACACCAAATCCAGTTGCCAAATCCCTTTTCGAACCAGAGAGAGCCCCAATTGCAGCAAATAGGAACCCTGTTCCATTTCTTCCCAGTTTAGAAGACGAAGCTTATGTTGTTGTGTAGAACTTTGTGTGCATCTTTCCTTCATGGAAAGATTATACCGCACACACAAAACAATTTCCAGTCTTCCTCCGCAACTTACGCGTAAGTAATGTACTAATGTTATTCATGGTCATTACTGCATATGTTTTTGCTGACAGAAGACACAAGATTTCATTCTTTTAAATAGGCGAGGCGCAAACTGGATTGTGATGATGAGCAAGGGTTTGTTGCGGTTTTCAATCACTCATTGATGAAGTATCGTTCCTACCTGAGGCAAGCGCACTTCGATGGCAAGCCTCTGAACAAAATTTCTGTAAAGTCTCCGGTGCTACATTTATCTGACGGTGACTGGAATAATCTTGTTACACATTGGTCTCGGCTGCAGCGTAAGGTACTATCTATGATATCACATCACAATTTAAACTACATTTCTGCATTTTCCTTAATGTCTCACTTGTACGAAAACTATTAGCAGAAGAACTTTCTTCTCAAGGGACCACAGAATCTCGCAACTATACTGCACACTGCATTGCTCTTGTGAGTACCTCTTGCCCTGTATGACCATATTTACTTTCATAGCTGTTTGATTATGTAGCATCAATGCACATGTTAGCCTCGTAATCTTCCATTTGGTGGACATTATAAGATTCGTATGGACTCTTACATAAATTTAGAATCAACCCAATGCTTTTGAAGAGGTTTAGCTCTGCAGTCCTCTTGTAAGGACTGAACATGGTCTATCACTATACTTACAT
The DNA here is from genome assembly GCF_003073215.2 of Triticum urartu. Lineage (NCBI taxonomy): Eukaryota > Viridiplantae > Streptophyta > Magnoliopsida > Poales > Poaceae > Triticum > Triticum urartu. Next base: position 163,306,532 of record NC_053027.1, on the reverse strand, counting down.
TAACAGCTACTCCCTCCGTCCCATAATATAAGAACATTTTGTACAGTACACCAGTGTTCAAAACACTCTTGTATTATGGGAAGAGGGATTGGTTCATTTTGTAGCATTTTGCATCTTATCTCCCTCGCCCACCATTTACTAAAAAAGATCAGATCTATATTTAATCTTACCAACAAGTAGAATACACAGACAATGCCAGTGCAGAAGTGTAGCCCATTGCTCTTGTCAGTACATTTTGTCCTGTAACGCTTGTACTTCCAGTGATTGGTAGTTGATTATGTAGCATCAATCTGCATCTTATCTTCATTATCCTCTACCCCTTCTTGTATTATCATATCCATAATTACTCTCTAGAAAATGTAGAGTACAGGCAATGCTTATGAGGAAGATTCCATGCTGAAATTCTTGAGTTATCCTTCCCTTCACATGGAGAAGGGCATTATAAAGCCGGTGTTAACTGTTAATGTAAGTCAGTCCTTCTAAATCCTTTATCCTCAACTGTTGTTTAATTTTCTCATACTCCCTATCGTTTACTGCTGTTTAGTTTGCTGTTTCTACCAAAATGCATGTTCGTGAGAACCGTAAGTTCTATGTTTTACTTGTAAAACCAAATTCCTTATTCATACCATGCACATTACTTAATACTCCCTATATGTATGCTTGTTTTTATGGATCTATAATCCAGTGTGTGGTGAAGCAGCCCACGTTTGCACCTTGTCATCTCTTGTTTTATCTTACTGATGTGGCTGATGATATGAACAACATGCCATGCACATTATCCAAAATAGATACAATGATTTTCTTTGCCCTTCATCTATGCTTGTTATGTTGACATGGTAATCCAGTAGTGTGGTGAAGCTCCCCGCATTATGAATAATGCCAAATTATGCTATTGATATTTTGAACATACTCTTTATTTTCTAATTTGAAATTGGATAGAATTGACAGAACAGTTATCATCTTTGTTTATACACGTGGAAAACCTGTCATCTCTCTGCTTTGTTTCAGGGTGATATGCCTGATGGCATGCACAAGTCTGCTGAAGGTTGTGAGAAAAACCCAACATATATTGCAGCAAAGAAGGCAAAACATCTTGAAGATAGCGAGACAACCCCAAAGTGTTGTCTTGATGCAGTGTTCAAGTTACTTGACACTAACAGTCAGACAAGCTCACAGAATTCGTTGTCCGAATCAGTTCAACATCTTCAGTCCCAAGTTCTAGTAGAAAGGCATTCTGCAACTCAACTTCGACTTGAAGTCCTATCTCTAAGAAAGATTGCGGAGAACACCAATGAGAACCTCATCGCTAAACAGCTACACCTGGAAGCTATAACCGACATGCTAGGCCGGTCTCACAGCCTTGCTCAGCAGCTTGCGCAGCAGTTCCCCCGCAAGGCTAACCTTTCTTGAACTGTCTTGGAAGTGGTCTCGGTTCGGTATTATTTTGTTACGCTGCAATGGTGCCCAGTTTTTGTAATCTGCTTCTACGTTGCAGTTTATGATCACTGGTGGCGAACTTCGAAGCCTAGTGGATGTAATATACCTTAAACCCTTTATTGTATAGTGTAGGTTTATTCTAAGTTACTATTCCGTAATTTCTTTATTGTATAGAGTAGCTTTGTTCTTAATTCATACTAGTTACGCACCAGCATGAAATGAACGCCGGCCCATGATTGTGCGAATCAAATCACGGGCTTTTAACATGCCAAAATTGTCTCGGTCCTTGTTTGGCCCAATCAGATATCGGCTACGAGCAGGCCGGATGCAAATAGGGCCGTAGTTAGGCCCAACTATATGACTGGCTTTTAACATGCCGAAATGTTAAACGGGCCCTTAACAGGCCAAAACTAATATCAAGCCGAATTACTAAGTGGGCCTAAAAGCATAGTGTCCAGTTGACGGGCCGAATCTGATATGGGCCATAATTGAGCCCAAAGCCTCTTAAAGGGCCAGACCTGATCTGGGCCGTAATTTGGCCCAGAACGTGGTAGGCTTTTAACGGGCCGGATCTCATATGGGCCACTATTAGGCCCGGAGCATGGCAGGCCATTAATGGACCGGATCAAATATGGGCCGGCATTTGGCCCAAAACATGGCAGCCAGTTAATGGGCCGTCCTACTAGGGTACTCAAAATCTTGTGGGCCTACAGCTGGGCCGGCCCATTACTGTCGGCGAAATCTCATGGGCCTTTAGTTGGGCCGGCCCATTATGACCCGCAAGAATCTTGTGGGCTTTACCTGGGCCGACCCATTATGGCACACAAAAATCTTATGCGCCTTTACCTGGGCCGGCCCATTATGGCCCACAAAATCTTGTGGGCCTTTAGCTGGGCCAGCCCATTACGGTCCGCAAAATCTCGTGGGCCTTTAGCTGGGCCGGCCCATTATGGTCCACAAAATCTTGTGGGCCTTCAGCTGGGCCGGCCCATTTAAACTTGTTGGGTCGTGCCACGTGTCGACATATCATAGGCGCCTATCTAACTCACTGACGAGCTGACACGTGTTTCATCCGGCCAATAAGAATTTTACACGTGGAAATTTCCCATTGGTCGGGGCTGTTAACGGGTTATCGGATCCAAATCCTAAACCGATACCTTAACGGCGTTCCGTTACGGTGGATGCCACGTGTAGGTCACCCTTGATGAAATCACTTCTGTGACACACGATTTATTGTGATGGAAGTGGAAACTTCCGTGATGATAATTTTGGTAATGTCATGGAACACTTCTACGACAGCACAGGTATGACTATGTTGATTCTGTCATAAATTTGTAATGGATGTACATGCACGACAAAAAAGCGACCTACTATGACAAACACGTATCATCACGGTAGTGTATTTTTTTTGTAGTGCTTGTTCATGATAATTGTCTATTGTTCATGCTATAATTGTATTAACCGAAAACCGTAATACATGTGTGAATACATGGACCACAACATGTCCCTAGTAAGCCTCTAGTTGACTAGCTTGTTGATCAATAGATGGTTATGGTTTCCTGACCATGGACATTGGATGTCATTGATAACGGGATCACATCATTAGGAGAATGATGTGATGGACAAGACCCAATCCTAAGCATAGCACAAGTTCGTGTAGTTCGTTTGCTAGAGCTTTTCTAATGTCAAGTATCATTTCCTTAGACCATGAGATTGTGCAACTCCTGGATACTGTAGGAATGCTTTTGGTGTACCAAACGTCACAACGTAACTAGGTGGCTATAAAGGTGCACTACAGGTGTCTCCGAAAGTGTCTGTTGGGTTGGCACGAATTGAGACTGTAATTTGTCACTCCGTATGACGGAGAGGTATCTCTGGGCCCACTCGGTAATGCATCATCATAATGAGCTCAATGTGACTAAGAAGTTAGCCATGGGATCATGCGTTACGTAACGAGTAAAGAGACTTGTCGGTAACGAGATTGAACGATTTATGGGGATACCGACGCTCGAATCTCGGGCAAGTAACATACCGATAGACAAAGGGAATTGTATATGGGATTGATTGAATCCTCGACATCGTGGTTTATCAGATGAGATCATCATGGAACATGTGGGACACAATATGGGTATCCTGATCCCGCTATTGGTTATTGGCGGAGAGATGTCTCGGTCATGTATGCATGGTTCCCGAACCCGTAGGGTCTACACACTTAAGGTTCAGTGACGCTAGAGTTGTTATGGGAAATAGTATGTGGTTACCGAAGGTTGTTCGGAGTCCCGGATGAGATCCCGGACATGACGAGGAGTTCCGTAATGGTCCGGGGTGAAGATCGATATATTGGACGAATGGTATTGGAGTCCGGAATTGTTCTGGGGGTACCGGGTGACGACCAGCGTGTTTGAAAGGGGTTTCGGAGGCCCCGGAAAGTGTTGGGGGACTTATGGGCCAAGGGGAGGGGGCACGTCAGCCCACTAAGGGGCTGAGCGCCCCTACCACCCCATCTCACGTAACCTGGAGAGGTGGGGGCGCCTCCCCTAGGGCAGCCACCCCTCCTGGCTTGGGGGAGAAGTTTCCTTGGGGTGGGGGCACCCAAACCCATCTAGGGTTTCCCCTGTGGCCGCTGCCCCTACCCTAGGGAAACCCTAGGGCGCCTCGTCCTCCCACCTTTGCCCTATATATAGTGAGGGAGAGAGAGGGCAGCCGCACCCTTCCCCTGGCGCAGCCCCTCCCCCTCTCCTACACCTCATCCTCCTCCGTAGCGCTTGGCGAAGCCCTGCCGGAGAACCTCGAGCTCCATCACCACCACACCGTCATGCTGTCGGAGTTCTCCCTCAACTTCTCCTCTCCCCTTGCTGGATCAATAAAGAGGAGACGTCCCCGGGCTGTACGTGTGTTGAAACCGGAGGCGCCGTTGTTCGTCGCTTAGATCGGAATCGACTGTGATCTGAGTCGCTGTGTGTACGACTCCACCAACCGCGTTCTTGTAACGCTTCGGCTTAGTGATCTTCAAGGGTATGAAGATGCACTCCCTCTCTCTCATTCCTAGTATCTCCTAGATTGATCTTGGTGACACGTAGGAAAATTTTGAATTATTGCTATGTTTCCCAACAGGGCCTACTTGTCATTTGAAACAGGAAATTAGCGTGTGTAATTTGACGTAGGCCCACTTGTCATCCTATCATCTCTCTTTTATCCCATTCTCTGTCATTCTGCCGAGCACTTCGTGAGCTCACCGAGAGCACGTTGTTGGCGGCGTCAAGATCAATAAGGAGGCCTGCGCGGGAGACCGGTTCAGGAGACCGGCGTGGGAGGAAGCAGGATGAGGGGTCGATGCAGAACGCTGACGCGTAGAACTCCTGTATCTTCGAGGGGCCGAGGCGCGAGGCCAACGTGACCCCGGCGGTATAGCTGCACATCGGCAATGCACTCTAGACAAGGTAGCGGAGTTTGATGCAGCGCTGTGTCTCAAGCCGCTGTCACCTGCTGCACTGCTGCTCGCCCCAATGCTTTTTTTCGTTCAAATCCGCATCGGCTACCAGCGTCGGCACAGCGATGCTGGCCTTGGGCGCCACTAGAGAGGCGAGCGGGGAGTGATGGGAGGTCAAGGAGGACGGGAAGATCCCGCAGGAGATGCAAGGCGGAGAGATGGGTGCAGGAGATGTACGGGGACGACGGGATGGTCGCCGGAGGCGGCGGCCGGAGCGCGGCATCGGGGAAAGGTGGATCGAGGCCAAATGGGTTGACGGGTACTTGTCTGGAAGCTGTGCGAGGTCAAGGCAGAGCTTATGGTGGAAGAAGAGCCGCTAGGCTAGCCAGAGTGGAGCGCATCGACGACAAGAACATCGGTCGGAGCCGAGGAAGAATAGTACATGTGCATCGCATCTGGGGCGTCCGGTGCCAATTCCTCCCACAGGGATTCTGGGCGTGCGTGGGGCCGTGCTCGAGCCGCGGCACAGTGCCACCACCCACTCGGCCCGCCGCGACCTCCATCGCCCCGGCGCGCCACCTCGAGCCGAGGAAGAACAGGACACGTGCGTCGCGTCTGGGGCTTCCTGGACGGATTCCTTCCGCATGGAGTCTGCGCGTGCGTGCAGCCCTACTTGAGCTGCCGCACTACGGCACCAGCCGTTTGGCCCACCACGCCCTATACCGCCCCGGCGCACTACCACGAGCCACTGGTCAAATACAACCTTTGACTAGCAGGTAAACCAGCCAGGGATGATTTTTGTCTGGTATGGGTTTGTCTAGGGGTGAAACGAGCAGAAAAATAAATCGGGGGGTAATGTGAACCGCCAACTTTGTTCAGGGTAGTAAAATGGACTTTTTTCTTTCTGGAAGGACAGAATTTGCAAAATATTCTACATCAGTCCAAAACTAAATCCTACATGTAAGTTATAGCCTAAAGTATTTCAATGTAGATTTTGGTAGCAAAATGTAACTATTTATAATCTATGAAAAATCAAAGATGTTACTTTTTTGCACCATTGTAAGAGACCATATTTTTGAACAGAAAACCCTTGTCAAATTTACACCACAACCTACATAGTTAGTTTAAGATTTTTTTTTCATATTGAAGCATCTATTCATACATATTGGATGGCGGGTGAGGGGGGAGGGAGCAATGCCGCGAGACTATTCTGATTCGAATGGTAAAGCGAGCACAAATTTTCTTTGAAGAAAAAAATGTTTATGTGAATTTTTTTATCTAAAATATTTGTCAAACACAATATTATAGCATCCACAATACAATAAGAGTGCCAAGACAATGACAATAGAGCTAAAGGAAATATGCCCTAGAGGCAATAATAAAGTTGTTATTTATATTTCCTTATATCATGACAAACAGAGTGTCACTAGTTTGCCTCTACTTGACAAGCTCGTTGAATCAATGATGGTTATGTTTCCTAACAATAGACATGAGTTGTCATTCGATTAACGGGATCACATCACTAGAGAATGATGTGATTGACTTGACCCATCCGTTAGCTTAGCACGATGATCGCTTAGTTTGTTGCTATTGCTTTCTCCATAACTTATACATATTCCTATGACTATGAGATCATGCAACTCCCGAATACCAGAGGAACACTTTTGTGTGCTACCAAACGTCACAACGTAACTGGGTGATTATAAAGGTGCTCTACAGGTGTCTCTGATGGTGTTTGTTGAGTTGGCATAGATCGAGGTTAGGATTTGTCACTCCGATTGTCGGAGTGGTATCTCTGGGCCCTCTCGGTAGTGCACATCAATATAAGCCTTGCATGCAATGTGACTAATGAGTTAGTTAGGGGATGATGCATTACAGAACAAGTAAAGAGACTTGCCGGTAATGAGATTGAACTAGGTATTGAGATACCGACGATCAAATCTTGGGCAAGTAACATACTGATGAGAAAGGGAACAAACGTATATCGTTATGCTGTTTGACCAATAAAGATTTTTGTAGAATATGTGGGAGCCAATATGAACATCGAGGTTCTGCTATTGGTTATTGACTGGAGACATGTCTCGGTCATGTCTACATAGTTCTCGAACCCGTAGGGTCCGCACGCTTAACGTTCGGTGATGACCGGTATTACGAGTTTATTTGTTTTGATGTACCGAAGGTAGTTAGGAGTCCCGGATTTGATCACAAACATGATGAGTAGTCTCGAAATGGTCAAGACGTAAAGATCGATATATTGGAAGCCCATGTTTGGACATCGGAATGGTTCCGGATGAGTTCGGGCATTTTCCGCAGTACCGGGAGGTTACCGGAAACTCCCAGGGGGTATATGGGCTTTATTGGGCTTTAGGGGGAGAGAGAGAGGGGCTGCCTAGGGCAGGTCGCATGCCCCCCAAGGCCTAGTCAGAATTGGACTAGGGTGGAGGGGCGGCGCCCCCTCCTTTCTTCTCTTCTCTCTTCCCCTTCGTTCTCTACTACTCCTACTTGGAAAGGGGGGAATCCTACTCCTGGTGGGAGTAGGACTCCCTAGGGCGCGCTATAGTAGAGGGACGGCCCTCCCCTCCTCCACTCCTTTATATACGGGGGAGGAGGGCACCCCATAGACACACAAGTTGATCATTGATCTCTTATTAGCCATTTGCGGTGCCCCCCTCCACCATAATCCATGTCAGTCATATCATCGTAGTGCTTAGGCAAAGACTTGCGACGGTAGCATCATCATTACTGTCATCACGCCGCCGTGCTGACGAAGCTCTCACTCGACACTCAGCTGGATCGAGAGTTCGTGGGACGTCACTGAGCCGAACGTGTGCAGATCACGGAGGTTCCGTACTTTTGGTACCAGCATCGGTCGATTGTGAACACGTACGACTACATCAATCGCGTTGTCATAACACTTCCGCTTGTGGTCTACGAGGGTACATGGACAACACTCTTCCCCTCTCATTGCTATGCATCACCATGATCTCGCGTGTGCCTAGGAATTTTTTTGAAATTACTACGTTCCCCAACAGTGGCATCCGAGTGAGGTTTATACGTAGATGTTATATGCACGAGTAGAACACAAAGGAGTTGTGGGCACGAGTAGAACACAAAGGAGTAGAACACAAAGGAGTTTATTCCGCTGATTCTTGATTCAGCGGAATTGTTGGATGAAGCAGCCCAGACCGACATTACGCGTATGCTTATGCGAGACTGGTTCTACCGACGTGCTTTGCACACAGGTGGCTAGTGGGTGTCTGTTTCTCCAGCTTTAGTTGAATCAGATTCAATAAACAGGGTTCTTTCTGAAGATCAAAAAGCAATCACTATGCCGCGTTGTGGTTTTTTGATGTGTAGGTAAGAACGGTTCTTGCTTAGCCCGTAGCAGCCATGTAAAACTTGCAACAACAAAGTAGAGGACGTCTAACTTGTTTTTGCAAGGCCTGTTGTGATGTGATATGGTCAAGACATGATGCTAAATTTTATTGTATGAGATGATCATGTTTTGTAACACAGTTATTGGCAACTAGCAGGAGCCATATGGTTGTCGCTTTATTGTATGAAATGCAATCGCCATGTAATTGCTTTACTTTATCACTAAGTGGTAGTGATAGTCGTAGAATCAATAGTTGGCCAGACGACAACGATGCTTCAATGGAGATCAAGGTGTCAAGCTAGTGATGATGATGATCATGCCGGTGCTTTGGAGATGGAGATCAAAGGCACAAGATGATGATGGCCATATCATATCACTTATATTGATTGCATGTGATGTTTATCCTTTATGCATCTTATTTTTCTTAGTTCGACGGTAGCATTATAAGATGATCTCTCACTAAATTTCAAGGTATAAGTGTTCTCCTTGAGTATGCACCGTTGGTACAGTTCATCATGCCGAGACACCACGTGATGATCGGGTGTGATAAGCTCTGTGTTCACATACAATGGGTGCAAGCTAGTTTTGCAAACGCAGAATACTCGGGTAAAACTTGACGAGCCTAGCATATGGAGATATGGCATCAGAACACTGAGACCGAAAGGTCGAGCATGAATCATATAGTAGATATGATCAACATAGTGATTTTCACCATTGAAAACTACTCCATCTCACGTGATGATCGGACATGGTTTAGTTGATATGGATCACGTGATCACTTAGATGATTAGGGAGATGTCTATGTAAGTGGGAGTTCTTAAGTAATTTGATTAATTGAACATTAATTTATCATGAACTTAGTAACTGATAGTATTTTGCATGTCTATGTTGTTGTAGATAGATGGCCCGTGCTATTGTTTTGTTGAATTTTAATGCGTTCCTAGAGAAAGCTAAGTGGAAAGATGATGGTAGCAACTAGGTACACGGAGTGGGTCTGTAACTTAAGGATTATCCTCATTGCTGCACAGAAGAATTACGTCCTGGAAGCACCGCTAAGAGCAAGACCTGTTGCAAGAGCAACTCCGGACGTTATGAACGTCTGGGAGAGCAAAGCTGATGAATACTCGATAGTTTAGTGTGCCATGCTTTACGGATAGAACCGGGACATCAACGATGTTTTGAACGTCATGAAGCATATGAGATGTTCCAGGAGTTGAAGTTAATATTTCAAGCAAATGCCCAGATTGAGAGATATGAAGTCTCCAATAAGTTCTACAGCTGCAAGATGGAGGAGAATAGTTCTGTCAGTGAACATATACTCGGAATGTTTGGCTACCACAACCACTTGACTCAGCTGGGAGTTAATCTTCATGATGATAGTGTCATTGACAGAGTTCTTCAATCACTGCCACCAAGCTAAAAGAGCTTCATGATGAACTATAATATGCAAGGGATGGATAAGACGATTCCTAAGCTCTTTGTAATGCTAAAGGCTTCAGAGGTAGAAATCAAGAAGGAGCATCAAGTCTTGATGGTCAACAAGAACACCAGTTTCAAGAAAAAGGGTAAAGGGAAGAAGGGGAACTTCAAGAAGAACAGCAAGCCAGTTGCTGCTCAACTGAAGAAACCCAAGTCTGGACCTAAGCCTGAGACTAAGTGCTTCTACTGCAAAGGAACTGGTCACTGGAAGCAGAAATGCCCCAAGTATTTGGCGGAGAAGAAGGATGACAAATTGAAAGGTATATCTGAGATACATGATATTGATGTTTACCTTACTAATACTCGTAGTAGTGCCTGGGTATTTGATACTGGTTCAGTTGCTAACATTTGCAACTCGAAACAGGGGCTACGGATTAAGCGAAGATTGGCTAAGGAAGAGGTGACGATGCATGTGGGAAATGGTTCTAGAGTCGATGTGATCGCCGTCGGCACGGTACCTCTACATCTACCTTCGGGATTAGTTTTAGACCTAAATAATTGTTATTTGGTGCCAGCGTTCAGCATGAACATTATATCTGGATCTTGTTTGATGCGAGATGGTTATTCATTTAAATCAGAGAATAATGGTTGTTCTATTTATATGAGTAATATCTTTTATGGTCATGCACCCTTGATGAGTGGTCTATTTTTACTAAATCTTGATAGTAGTGATACACATGTTCATAGTATTGAAGCCAACAGATGCAGAGTTGATAATGATAGTGCAACTTATTTGTGGCACTGCTGTTTAGGTCATATTGGTGTGAAGCGCATGAAGAAACTCCATTCTGATGGACTTCTGGAATCACTTGATTATGAATCACTTGGTACTTGCGAACCATGCCTCATGGGCAAGATGACTAAAACTCCATTCTCCGGCACAATGGAGCGAGCAACAGCTTTATTGGGAATCATACTGATATATGTGGTCCAATGAACATTGAAGCTCGCGGCGGATATCGTTATTTTCTCACCTTCATAGATGATTTGAGAAGATATGGGTAAATCTACTTAATGAAACATAAGTCTGAAACATTTGAAATGTTCAAAGAATTTCAGAGTGAAGTGGAAAATCATCATAACAAGAAAATCAAGTTTCTGCAATCTGATCATGGATATGAATATTTGAGTTATGAGTTTGGACTTCATTTGAAGCAATGCGGAATAGTTTAACAACTCACGCCACCTGGAATACCACAACGTAATGGTGTGTCGGGACGTCGTAACCGCACTTTATTAGATATGGTGCGATCTATGATGTCTCTCACTGATTTACCGCTATCATTTTGGGGTTATGCTTTAGAGACGGCTACTTTAGTACTGTGGGTTACCGGACCCCCCCGGGAAGTTAATGGGCCACACATGAGCCTTAGTGGAGGAGAGACGGCTGGGGAGGTGGCACCCCCCCTTGCCAATCCGAATTGGAGAAGGGGTGGGGGCAGCACCCCCCTTTCCCTCTCCTAGTCCTCCTCTCTTTACCTCTTTGCTATTCTGAAAAAGGAAAAATGAGAGGGGATTCCTACTTGGACTAGGGAATCCTAGTAGAACTCCCCACACCTGGCGCACCACCCTTGGGCCAGCCACCTCTCCTCCCCCCTTTATATACGTGGGAGTGGGGCACCCCAAAGGCACACCAAGTCTTCTCTTAGCCGTGTGCAGTGCCCCCCTCCACAGTTACACACCTCGGTCATATCGTCATAGTGCTTAGGCGAAGCCCTGCGTCGGTAACTTCATCATCACCATCACCAGGCAGTCGTGCTACCGGAACTCTCCCTCGTCCTCAACTGGATCAAGAGATCGAGGGACGTCATCGACCTGAACATGTGCTGAACGCGGAGGTGCCGTACGTTCGGTACTTGGACCGGTTGGATCACGAAGACGTTCGACTACATCAACCGCGTTACTAAATGCTTCCGCTTTCGGTCTACGAGGGTACGTGGACACACTCTCCCCGCTCATTGCTATGCTTCTCCTAGATAGATCTTGCACGATGTTAGGAATTTTTTGAAATACTACGTTCCCCAACAGTGGCATCCGAGCCAGGTCTATGTGTAGATGTTATATGCACGAGTAGAACACAATGAGTTGTGGGAGATAATAGTCATACTGCTTACCAGCAACGTCTTACTTTGATTTGGTGGTATTGTTCGATGAAGCAGCCCGGACCAACATTATATGACCGCATTCATTAGACTGGTTCCACCGACGTGCTTCGCACACAGGTAGCTAGCAGGTGTCTATTTCTCCAACTTTAGTTGAATTGAGTTTGACTACGCCCGGTCCTTGTTGAAGGTTAAAACAACACACTTGACGAAAAATTGTTGTGGTTTTGATGCGTAGGTAAGAACGGTTCTTGCTAGAAGCCCATAGCAGCCACGTAAAACATGCAACAACAAAGTAGAGGAAGTCTAACTTGTTTTTGCAGGGCATGTTATGATGTTATATGGTTAAGACATGATGAGATATAAATTGTTGTATGACATGATCATGTTTTGTAAGCGTTATCGGCAAGTGGCAGTAGCCTTATGGTTGTCGCTTTATTGTATGACTTGCAGTCACCATGTAATTTATTTACTTTATCACTAAGCGGTAGCGATAGTCGTAGAAGCAATAGTTGGCGAGACGACAACGATGCTACGATGGAGATCAAGGTGTCAAGCCGGTGACGATGGTGATCATGACGGTGCTTTGGAGATGGAGATCAAAGGCACAAGATGACAATGTCCATATCGTATCACTTATTTTCATTGCATGTGATTTTTATCTTTTAAGCATCTTATTTTTCTTAGTACGGCGGTAGCATTATAAGATGATCTCTCACTAAATTTCAAGGTATAAGTGTTCCCCTCAGTATGCACCGTTGCTACAGTTCGTCGTGCCAAGACACCACATGATGATCGGGTGTGATAAGCTCCTCATTCACATATAATGGGTGCAAGCCAGTTTTGCACGCGCAGAATACATGGGTTAAACTTGACGAGCCTAGCATATGCAGATATGGCCTCGGAACACTGAGACCGAAAGGTCGACCGTGAATCATATAGTAGATATGATCAACATAGTGATGTTCACCATTGAAAACTACTCCATCTCATGTGATGATCGGAAATGGTTTAGTTGATATGGATCACATGATCATTGAGATGACTAGAGAGATGTCTATCTAAGTGGGAGTTCTTAAGCAATTTGATTAATTGAACATTAATTTATCATGAACTTAGTACCTGATAGTATTTTGCATGTCTATGTTGTTGTAGATAGATGGCCCGTGCTACCGTTCCATTGAATTTTAATGCGTTCCTAGAGAAAGCTAAGTTGAAAGATGATGGTAGCAACTAGGTACACGAAGTGGGTCCCTAACTTAAGGATTGTCCTCATTGCTGCACAGAAGAATTACGTCCTGGAAGCACCGCTAGGTGCAAGACCAGCCGCAGGAGCAACTCCGGACGTTATGAACGTCTGGCAGAGCAAAGCTGATGCATACTCGATAGTTCAGTGTGCCATGCTTTAGGCTTAGAACCGAGACTTCAATGAAGTTTTGAACGTCATGAAGAATATGAGAAGTTCCAGGAGTTGAAGTTAATATTTCAAGCAAATGCCCAGATTGAGAGATATGAAGTCTCCAATAAGTTCTACAGATACAAGATGGAGGAGAATAGTTCTGTTAGTGAACATATACTCAGAATGTTTGGCTACCACAACCAATTGACTCAGCTGGGAGTTAATCTTGATGATGATAGTGTCATTGACAGAGTTCTTCAATCACTGCCACCAAGCTACAAGAGCTTCATGATGAACTATAATATGCAAGGGGTGGATAAAATGATTCCTAAGCTCTTCGTAATGCTAAAGGCTATAGAGGTAGAAATCAAGAAGGAGCATCAAGTGTTGATGGTCAACAAGACCACCAGTTTCAAGAAAAAGGGTAAAGGGAAGAAGGGGAACTTCAAGAAGAACAGCAAGCCAGTTGCTGCTCAAGTGAAGAAACCCAAGTCTGGACCTAAGCCAGAGACTGAGTGCATCTACTTCAAAGGAACTGGTCACTGGAAGCAGAAATGCCCCAAGTATTTGGCGGAGAAGAAGGATGACAAATTGAAAGGTATATCTGATATACATGTTATTGATGTGTACCTTACTAATACTCGTAGTAGTGCCTGGGTATTTGATACTGGTTCGGTTGCTAACATTTGCAACTCGAAACAGGGGCTACGGATTAAGCGAAGGTTGGCTAAGGAAGAGGTGACGATGCGTGTGGGAAATGGTTCCAAAGTCGATGTGATCGCCGTCGGCACGCTACCTCTACATCTACCTTCGGGATTAGTTTTAGACCTAAATAATTGTTATTTGGTGCCAGCGTTGAGCATGAACATTATATTTGGATCTTGTTTGATGCGAGACGGTTATTCATTTAAATCAGAGAATAATAGTTGTTCTATTTATATGATTAATATCTTTTATGGTCATGCACCCTTGATGAGTGGTCTATTTTTACTAAATCTTGATAGTAGTGATACACATGTTCATAGTATTGAAGCAAAAAGATGCAGAGTTGATAATGATAGTGCAACTTATTTGTGGCACTGCTGTTTAGGTCATATTGGTGTAAAGCGCATGAAGAAACTCCATTCTGATGGACTTCTGGAATCACTTGATTATGAATCACTTGGTACTTGCGAACCATGCCTCATGGGCAAGATGACTAAAACTCTGTTCTCCAGCACAATGGAGCGAGCAACAGATTTATTGGGAATCATACTGATGTATGTGGTCCAATGAACATTGAAGCTCGCGGCGGATATCTTTATTTTCTCACCTTCACAGATGATTTGAGCAGATATGGGTATATCTACTTAATGAAACATAAGTCTGAAACATTTGAAAAGTTCAAAGAATTTCAGAGTGAAGTGGAAAATCATCATAACAAGAAAATCAAGTTTCTGCGATCTGATCGTGGAGGTGAATATTTGAGTTATGAGTTTGGATTTCATTTGAAGCAATGCGGAATAGTTTCGCAACTCACGCCACCTAGAACACCACAACGTAATGGTGTGTCCGAACGTCGTAACCGCACTTTATTAGATATGGTGCGATCTATGATGTCTCTCATTGATTTACCGCTATCATTTTGGCGTTATGCGTTAGAGACGGCTGCATTGACGTTAAATAGGGCACCATCTAAATCCGTTGAGATGACACCTTATGAACTGTGGTTTGGCAAGAAACCCAAGTTGTCGTTTCTTAAAGTTTTGGGCTGCGATGCCTATGTGAAAAAGCTTCAACTTGATAAGGTCGAACCAAAATCGGAGAAATGTGTCTTCATAGGATACCCAAAGGAGACTGTTGGGTACACCTTCTATCATAGATCCGAAGGAAAGATATTTGTTGCTAAGAATTTCTAGAGGATTTTCTCTCGAAAGAAGTGAGTGGGAGGAAAGTAGAACTCGACGAGGTAAGTGTACCTTCTCCCTTATTGGAAATTACTTCATCAATGAAATCAGTTCCAGTGATTCCTACACTAGTGAGGGAGCTAATGATGATGATCATGAAACTTCTGATCAAGTTACTACCGAACCTTGTAGGTCAACCAGAGTAAGATCCGCACCAGAGTGGTACGGTAATCCTGTTCTGGAAGTCATGTTACTTGACCATGACGAACCTACGAACTATGAGGAAGCGATGATGACCCCAGATTCCAAAAAATGGCTTGAGGCCATGAAATCTGAGATGGGACCCATGTATGAGAACAAAGTGTGGACTTTGATTGACTTCCCCGATGATCGGTAGGCCATAGAGAATAAATGGATCTTCAAGAAGAAGGCTGACGCTGACGGTAATATTACTGTCTACAAAGCTCGACTTGTTGCAAAAGGTTTTCGACAAGTTCAAGGAGTTGACTACGATGAGACCTTCTCACCCGTAGCGATGCTTAACTCCGTCCAAATCATTTTAGCAATTGCCATATTTTATGATTATGAAATTTGGCAACCAGATGTCAAAATTGCATTCCTTAATGGATATCTTAAAGAAGAGTTGTATATGATGCAACCAGAAGGTTTTGTCGATCCAAAAAGTGCTTATAAAGTGTGCAAGCTCTAGCGATCCATTTATGGACTGGTGCAAGCCTCTAGGAGTTGGAATATACACTTTGATAGTCTGATCAAAGCATATGATTTTATACAAACTTTTGGAGAAGCCTACATTTACAAGAAAGTGGGTGGGAGCTCTGTAGCATTTCTGATATTATATGTAGATGACATATTGTTGATGGGAAATGATACTGAATTTCTGAATAGCATAAAAGGATACTTGAATAAGAATTTTTCAATGAAAGACCTCGGTGAAGCTCCTTATATATTACGCATCAAGAACTATACAGATAGATCAACACGCTTAATTGGACTTTCACAAAGCACATACCTTGATAAAGTTTTGAAGAAGTTCAAAATGGATCAGTCAAAGAAAGGGTTCCTACCTATGTTACAATGTGTGAAGTTGAGTCAGACACAATGCCCGACCACTTCAGAAGATAGAGAGAAAATGAAAGTCATTCCCTATGCCTCGGCCATAGGTTCTATCATGTATGCAATGCTGTGTACCAGACCTGATGTGTGCCTTGCTATTAGTTTAGCAGGGAGGTACCAAAGTAATCCAGGAGCGGATCACTGGACAACGATCGAGAACATCCTGAAATACCTGAAAAGGACTAAGGATATGTTTCTCATTTGTGGAGGTGACAAAGAGCTCGTCTTAAATGGTTACGTCGATGCAAGCTTTGACACTGATTCGGATGACTCTAAGTCACAAACCGGATATGTATTTATATTGAATGGTGGAGTCAAGCTGGGAGACATGGAGATTTCCAAGATACATACCGATCTAAATGTTGCAGAACCGTTGACTAAGCCTCTCACACGGGAAAAACATGATCAGCACCAAGACTCCATGGGTGTTAGAATCATTACAATGTAATCTAGATTATTGACTCTAGTGCATGTGGGAGACTGAAGGAAATATGCCCTAGAGGCCATAATAAAGTTGTTATTTATATTTTTTTATATCATGATAAATGTTTATTATTCATGCTAGAATTGTATTAACTAGAAACTTAGTACATGTGTGAATACATAGACAAACAGAGTGTCACTAGTTTGTCACTACTTGACTAGCTCATTGAATCAATGATGGTTATGTTTCCTAACCATATACATGAGTTGTCATTTGATTAATGGGATCACATCATTAGAGAATGATGTGATTTAATTGACCCATCCATTAGCTTAGCACGATGATTGTTTAGTTTGTTGCTATTGCTTTCTCCATAACTTATACATATTCCTATGACTATGAGATCATGCAACTCCCGAATACTGGAGGAACAATTTATGTGCTACCAAACGTCACAACATAACTAGGTGATTATAAATGTGCTCTAGAGGTGTCTTCGGTGGTGTTTGTTTAGTTGCCATAGATCGAGATTAGGATTTGTCACTCCGATTGTCAGAGAGGTATCTCTGGGCCCTTTCGGTAATGCACATCAATATAAGCCTTGCAAGCAATGTGACTAATGAGTTAGTTGTAGGATGATGCATTACAGAACGAGTAAAGAGACTTTCCGGTAACGAGATTGAGCTAGGTATTGAGATACTGACGATCGAATCTCGGGCAAGTAACATACCGATGACAAAGGGAACAAACGTATATCGTTATGCGGTTTGACCGATAAAGATCTTCGTAGAATATGTGGGAGCCAATATGAACATCCAGCTTCCGCTATTGGTTATTTATTGGAGACATGTCTCGGTCATGTCTACATCGTTCTCGAACCCGTAGGGTCCGCACGCTTAACATTCGGTGACGATCGGTATTATGAGTTTATGTGTTTTGATATACTGAAGGTAGTTCGGAGTCCAGGATTTGATGACGGACATGACGTGGAGTCTCAAAATGGTCAAGACGTAAAGATCGATATATTGGAAGCCTATGTTTGGACATCGGAATGGTTCCGGATGAGTTCGGGCATTTTCTGGAGTACCGGGAGGTTACCGGACCCCCCCGGGGAGTATATGGGCCTTATTGGGCTTTAGGAGGAGAGAGAGGGGCTGCCTAGGGCAGGCCGCGTGCCCCCCCCAAGTCCTAGTCCGAATTCGACTAGGGGGGAGGGGCAGCACCCCCTCCTTCCTTCTCTTCTCTCTTCCCCTTCCTTCTGTCCTACTCCTACTTGGAAAGGGGGGAATCCTACTCCCGGTGGGAGTAGGACTACCTAGGGCGCGCCATAGTAGAGGGCCGGCCCTCCCCCTCCTCCACTCCTTTATTTACGGGGGAGGGGGGCACCCCATAGACAGACAAGTTGATGATTGTTCTCTTAGCCGTGTGCGGTGCCCCCCTCCACTATAATCCACCTCAGTCATATCATCATAGTGCTTAGGCGAAGCCCTATGTCGGTAGCATCATTATCACTGTCATCACGATGTCGTGCTGACGAAGCTCTTGCTCGACACTCAGCTGGATCGAGAGTTCAGGGGACGTCATCGAGCTGAACTTGTGCAGATCGCGGAGGTGTCATACTTTCAGTACTAGGATCGGTCGATCGTGAAGACGTACGACTACATCAACCACGTTGTCATAACGCTTCCGCTTACGGTCTACGAGGGTATGTGGAAAACACTCTTCCCCTCTCGTTGCTATGCATCACCATGATCTTGCGTGTGCGTAGGATTTTTTTGAAATTACTACGTTCCCCAACAAGAGCATCCACAACACTTTAAATAAGCACCAAATGATTGCATTACAACATGCATATTGTATCTTTGAGGGAGCCAGCTCACCATTATTGAACAATTCGGAAAATTAGTCTTGACCCATCTCCATGAGAGGTAAAAGATAAAAAACTCTGATGAAAATTTTTGTTATGAATAAGAAAAAGCATGTCTAAATTGGTGAAAACCAACGAAAAATAACCAAGATCAATAGAAGGGTTCCCATTCAGGGATGCCCTTCCGGGGTCGGCAGTGGTAGCTAATCCATCCCGGCGGGTGGTTGCTTGACCCCGGTAGTCCATCACCGCCTTCTTCTTCTTCTTCTTCTTCTTCTTCTTCTTCTTCTTCTTCTTCTGTTTCTAAGCTCGAGTCTTCCTGGTTGCGTCTTGGATCAATAATGAATGTTAGATTCGAATCAGACACCATTCCATCAAGTTGACATCAACAAGAAACAAACATTTTCATTAGTAAAGTCTATAAACTAGCTAGGTAGTGCATACAAATGTGGCAAACATAATTGATCATGATGCTCATATATACTCCAATAAGTGTAAGTTATTGAAAAAAGAAAAAACTGTCCAGCAAAATTTCATGTCCATACAAGCAAATGCCTAAGATTGCATATGTATTCTATGCTAGTAGATCTTCGAGCTCATATTAGTAATAGAGTTTTCAGAAATAACATCCAAAGTACAAATATTATATTCATAGTTTTTTCAATCAAAATATGATGTGCTCGAAGGAATGCGATGTGACCGATTAAGAGGCAATTCCGGGTCAAAAGATTATGCGCCACTTAGGAACATATAGAACTTCAAGCATGGATGGCCCAGGTGTCTATTAGGATGTATTTTTGTGCATAATGCATACAATCATATTTTTGCATAGAATGTGGGTGTTGTGAAGTTCTCTCCAATATCCCTAACCTGGAAAATAATGAGTGACCTAAGTAGATGGTCTTGGCTTTACATATACGACTAAATTACTGATTATTGCTCATGCTATTAGATTTTCTTCAGATTTTACTTTTTAATTTACGAACATTATCTAGTGAAACCAACAAACACCTACACCAAGGCACCTCATCACACATCCATAAAGATAAGCTACATTTTCAATGTTGATGAAATCAATGCGAATGTTTGTGAAACTTAGCATTGTCAGGGGTACTCCCGACACCGGAGGAGGGACCAATAGATAGAGGGATGGCTAGGGCGCTCAAGCAGGTTGAGCGGCAAGGCACTCGAGGGTAGCACTACTAGTCATGGGTGGTCAGGGCGGCAGGCGGCCGTCGCTAGTGGGGTGGGCAACGGGAGGAAAAAGAAAAATAGTGCTCGCAATGGAATCACACGCTAGATCGCGTGCGAGCTAATACATGGGAGAGCTTGGAGCTTGTGAGCCCATCGTGAACTAGGTGGCATCAAGGCCATCAGTTAGGTTTGCATCCCGGCCGCATCCACTACTACCTCCATCCAGATGTGTCGGGCGCCTAAGAAAGGGCACTTTGCAATTTAAAAGCGTCTTAATTGGCTACAACAATAATTTTCGGCCCAAGAGATAGCCTATTTTCCAAAAATGATAGGCACATTTCATCCATGACATTTACTACCCTATTCATCCACACGGTGCTATATTTCACAAAAAAACGATAGTACCTTCTAATGTTAGACCTTGTCCATCCATTCAAAGACCGTTTTCAGTTAAGTGATTGTATCGAGCCACGTGGTGCCTTGACAGCGAACTCACAAATATGGAAGGTAATAAGCACACCAAAGAGGCGACGGTAAGACGTGTGCATGTACCTTGCAGCTCAGGGAGCAAAAGAGGAAGTTGGCATCCATGAGTCCCAGTCCGCACTCCAGGCACGCGCCGGCGGGGAAAATGCACTTGATGTCATGCAGCGGTGCCTGCGGCCGCCGGTTCAGGAACACCACCATGTCGTAGTTGATGACGTACGTCTGCACCTGCGAGACATCCGCCACTGCCTTTAGCTCTGCCACCTAGATCACTTCGCGGTATGACGACTTTCGAATCTGAAATTGCATCCATCCAAAACACCGCTGCCATCATTAGTGCGCGTCGGAGACGTGAATATATTAAGCTACACACGTCAATGTTCTATCCTATATGCGTTACATACATGGATGACGTGGTGGTTGCGGTGGGCGGAGACGCACTGGGTGCAGCAGATGGCGCCTTCCTCTCCCGCGTAGTTGAGGCAGTAATGGTTACACTCGTTCTTCACTAGGTAGGGGTGAGTGGCACACGGCTTGAATAACTCCGCACCTAGCTGCGGACTTAGCCACGCGGGGGTGTGCCCCTCCGCCGCCGTCGCCTCATGGCCGAACCTCACGTTCATCATTGATGGTGTTGCCCCATATTTGTATGTTAGCGAACACAAGCAAAATCGATCATTGGCAAGAATGCCAAGGACAATTGGCATGTAATACAAGTGATTGACATCTGTGTTGGTGTACCTGCATAGACGTTGTTACGCTAGAGGTGGTGGCGGGGCGACCTCAATTCTATAGATCTGTGAAATGGAACGCTACAATGGTTGGGAGCAAAGCAGAGAGGTTCAAAAGGAAAGAAAAGAATGGAGGAAAGGTTCCAAGCGTTTCTTTCCATGGATGGCTACAGATCCACGAGGAGTATGTCTTCACGAGTCTCGGTTCCGTGTTTGCCGGACTATTTGGCCATGTCACTGGTGCACGTCAGTCCTAAACAAACGGTTTTTAATCCCTTTCCACGACAACATTTGGAATCGTCGCCAAGTGAGTGTGGGAGATAGGGGGGGTCCTTCCCACATGACCCAGAAACCGTCAGGGATAGGGACCCTACAACACTCCAGCTCATTTCTGCTCGCATTGCCATCGCAGTCGGTATTCTGTGGTGATATGTTTATGATGCGTGACCCATCACAAACGGCTCACAATTATAGAACGTGTATGATGCACGGCCCATCACAAATGGCTCACTTTTAAGAAGATTAGCTAATCTTCGTACGAGTGTCGGACAGGATTACGAAACTTCGGACCATCATAACATCGTCGTACATGACAACTATCGCACACGCCATTCTGTGGTGCAACGTTTATGATGCATACTTCATTAGAAACAGATCATGGTTGTGAATCATGTACGATAAGGCAACTAACACAAACGTTTAGTTCGCCCGCACTGTTTGTGATATTGTCTGACATCGGACACGCTTTGCAAATGGAAACCGTGTGCATGCTTGCAGACGTTTCCTCTCTGTGAACCGTCTCAGATTATGGTGTATATCGCAAACGTTTGTGTTTTACCAACTGCGTGTGCCGTAACAACCTGGAGAGCATAATTTTACGGTAATTTAATTGCTTCTATTTCAAATTGTACTAGATTTGAATTTGAATTTGAATGTATGCTACAGCCTCATTCATATCCATCAGGTTCAAACAACCAATGCATTATTCGATTCATAGGTACATATGTTCAAGATTTACATAAGAACCAAATAAAGAACGATGAACCATAGTTGTATACTTGTACTATTAAAGACGGTAAAGAAACAGGTGAAATATATTCTGGTTGCTGAACAAGGTGAAGTGGAATGCCCGTATTGTGCCCTCCTCCATGCAGAAGGCACACACGACTCTAGTCCAACCCTTGTGATGGCTGATCGCCCATCCTTCATGTTCTTCATGAAAACATCTAGATAACCATTGTGTTCTGGTAGAAATACTTTAACCTTTGCATGCCCACCAATCATGTAGTTTGAGATGCAATCTTGAGTAAACTGCTTTGGCAACCACTGCAAAGGAAAAAGATTCGGACATTGTCATCTAACACAACTCATTATGGGCAACAAAAAGAAGGTTGCAGAGTTCCTACTTACCATCCTGCAGTTCGCTGTTGTCTTGGATAAAGTGTAAAGAAATAGTTTAATTGCCATCTTCGGACCCATTTTACTAACAATCTTTATCAGCTTCCTCACTTGATGATGGTTCATCGATATCTCATTGCCCCATACGCAGAAAGGGTCAAAGCGCGGATCTTTACCAATGACATATGTACCTAAAAGCACCAAGTTAATATTAGAAGCTAAACAGCAATTGCACAATGATGTAGTACAACACTCTTTTATAATGTGCTATATACATCCGTATGTAGTAGTCCATTTGAAATCTCTAAAAAGATAAATATTTAGTAAAAGAGGGAGTATCTTATAACATCCAAGATACTCACATATTAGATGAATTAACATCTTATATTATGGGCCGGAAGGAGTTTAGTGCATTCTTACAAATTATCGGCTGATTAACTGCCGTTCTATCCAGGGATTACAGTTAGTTTGAGCTAGTTCGGGCTCAAATAGCCCTAAAGTATATCTAAACATGAGGGCTAGTGTGAGCTAGTTGCATCTATAACCCACCCAAAAAAACAATCCAACCTAAGAGGTGCTAATTGGAGCTAGTTCTCCTAGTGCATTTATTGTCAATCTAAACCCGCCATCCAAACAACTCTTTGGATGGAGTTAGTTCAGGGTTAGTAATGAGCTAGAAACTAACTCTAACATCTAGCTAAGTTGAGTATCCAAACAGGGTTGTGTTGTTGTTGCTATTGTTGTTGTTGTTGTTGTTGTTGTTGCTGCTGCTCTTCTACGTATATCTAGACATCATTAGAACATTAATGTAACACTCTTCCTTGTTTCTATATAGCCTAGTATTGCATATTTAGACATTAAGTACAGTGCATGTTGCTATGTAGCCTCAGATATATTACATATGGCCCCAATTAACCTAACGATAAATGGGTTGTAGATATATTCAATTAAAAGTCCGATTCACCGATTAGTCCCTTATCAGCCGTCTGCCTATATGGTACTAGCTACCGATATCCTAAGCAGTGAGCAGATATAAGCCATGGGATGAAACTAACCTCGATGGAAAACAACAGTCATTCCCAAAATTGTCATGTGTAGGTACATCGAGAAGCATGTTAAGCACAACAGTTCATACTTGCACATATAGAACATCATGTTGTGAATAACTGGAATAACCAAGGCATACTACGAACAACCAAAGATAGCATTTGAAACTGGACATATCCTAACTAAAAACAACCAAACAATCAAAAAACTTTAAAAGAGGCATATGGTAGCTATAACAGGCTTAACAGCAAGCAAATATATGCATTACTATCGGTATGTTTAAAACTGGATTGATGAAATGTACCACACAGTAAATAATTGCACATATAGAGCATCACATTGTGAACAACTGAAATAAACAAGGCATACTGCAAACAACCAGATATAGCAATTAAAACTGGACATATTCTCACTACACTACAAAAGGGACTCAACAAAACAAATCATGGGTTTCCCCCTCTGAATAGGCATGGCAAAACAAATCATGGGTTTCCTCACTTGTCATAGATGGACTCATTCCTGTGGGAAGAGCATGGACCCTGGATGCGCTCCATGTTGTCGCAGACGGGCACTTTCCCCTTGGAAGAGCATATGGGCCCTTTCCCCTTGGAAGAGCCGGAGAGGGTGCCCTCCTCGTGGTCGCCGTCGATGAGGTCTGACTTGGAAGCTATGGATCCCAAGCCAGCGTCACAGAACGTGTCCTTCATAAATGACAAAAGGCGCTCGATGGTGATGTAGAATGGCAAATTGTTGACAGTGAGCCAGAAGAGATCAGCGGCAGGGCCATGGATGAGATCGACAGCGGTTGAACCCGAGGGTTTGGGGTGGGCCACTTAACCTGTGACATAGCCCGCCTCAGGCCATTGTTGTCGATGACCTCGATGTCATAGACGGCGGCTGAGACATGCCCGCATACTCTAGCCCGCTGCTTGAGTGCCTGCCGCCAGTAATGGTCGTCAGCTTCCTCGGCGATGTCGGGCGAAGAGACCGCTATACACCTCTGTTGGGCCAGTTGCTCCTCGAGCTCCACGGGAAGCATAGCCGGGCTTAGGCTGCGACGCTCTGGAGTGGGGGATGGGGATGGTTATGGGGATCTGTGGGAAAGGGGGCGTTTGGCAGGCGTCATCTAAGAAACTCAGGGCGGCCTGGTTATGGAGTTCCATGGGTAAGCTGCACCGTCAAACCGGCAGATGTTGACAATGGAGGCCTTGTGGCGGCAGCGGTGGCGGGGACCTTGCTAGGGTTTCGAGCGAGGGAGGGGTGTGTGTGTGTGTGCGCGCGCGCGCACGCCCGAGGAGGTTTTGGTGTGTGTGTGTGGAGGGGGGCAGGGTGTTTGAGGAAATGACGTTGTTACTGAAAATTTTACTATGGGATAGTCAAACGCGGGAGTGAAATGCCAGGCTATTGAAAGTTTGATGGTAGGGCATTGCACATGGTCTAGATATAGCAACCGTGTGTTATGAAACAGACTCGAGGCGGGAAAATATTTTCTAGGGATGTAGGCGGGATTGGGAACAAGAAACATCGCACACGGTCCGGAGATAACAACCGTGTGTTAGGAAACAGAAAAACCCTCGAGGCGGGAAGATATTATCTAGGGATGCAGGCGGGATTGGGAACAAGAAACATCACACACGGTCCAGAGATAACAACCATGTGTTTTGAAACAGAAAAATCCTCGAGGCTGGCAGATATGTTTGAGAGGGGGAGCCTCGTGGAGCCCAATGTATTGTGCGGATGTGTGTGTGACAGGGGCACCAGCGTGGCACACGGTTAGTTTGAGTGAACCGTGACTGTTACGTCATCCGACTTGTCTAATGTTCATAAATTTGGCGAAAAATGACGCGGGAGAGGGTCAAAACACGAACACATTTGCATGTGGACCAAATTTATGTATCAAAAGGGTGGTTTGATTTTCAAATACCAAATGCAACTTCGATGTGGCACCTCTCTCACAAAGCGCATGGTATTGCTTGCCCCCACCCCCCTCGTGTCGGCACGAATTGAGAATCCTAAGCTATGAATGCATGCCCCCCCCCAACCGAGTTTCACGTAGCAAAGTGCGAAGTAGCTAGAAGCCCGCCTCTTCCCTCGTCTTGGCACAAAGGGAATCCTAAGCTATGACTGCATGCCCCCCTCAACGGAGGTTCACCCTAGCAAAGTGCGAAGTAGCTAGCAGCACCCCTCCCTCGTGTCGGCACGAAGGGAATCCTAAGCTATGAATGCATGCCCCCCAACCGAGGTTCACCCTAGCGAAGTGCGAAGTAGCTAGCAGCCCCCTCCCTTGTGTCGGCACGAAGGGGATCCTAAGCTATGAATGCATGCCCCCCAACCGAGGTTGACCTAGCAAAGTGCAAAGTAGCTAGTAGCCCCCCTTCCCTCGTCTCGGCACGAAGGGAATCCTAAGCTATGAATACATGCCCCCCCAACCGAGGTTCACCTAGCACAGTGCAAAGTAGCTAGCAGCCCTCCCCCCTCGTGTTGGCATGAAGGGAATCCTAAGCTATGAATGCATGCCCCCTGCTCCCCAACCGAGGTTCACCTAGCAAAGTGCGAAGTAGATAGCAGCCCCCAACCCCACCCCTCGCGTCGCCACGAAGGGAATCCTAAGCTATGAATGCATGCCCCCCAATCGAGGTTCACCTAGCAAAGTGCGAAGTAGCAACCCCCCACACACACTTTCAGTCGGCAGGCCAGAGAGGCATATCTCACCACGGTGGATCGTAAAATAGACCAAGAATAATCCAGCTTGGTCATACGACCTCTCTCTTGTTGTTGGTCAAAATTGCGGCCGTCCATGCGACCCCGAAGATGGGCTAGCTCGCCAATAATCATGCAAGGCTAGTCCCCGAAGACAACCACTCACTACTAGGGAAAACCTTATACACAGAATCTTAGCAGCAGCGCGGTACAAAAAGAGGCGCTACTGATAATTATCTGCAGCGTGGGAACAAAACAAGCGCTACTGCTACATAGTTAGCAGTAGCGCAGCTCAGTGAAACCACGCTACTACTAAAATCGATAGACAATACCCACCACCCTAGATTTTGCAGCAGCGCGCTCCTGCTACCCGCGCTACTGCTAAGCGAATAGCTATAGCGAGGTGAGATACCCCGTGCTACTACTGAGCGTGTCCACCCCACACCACACCAGCACACTGACCCCGATCGACCCCAACCCAACCAAACTCTCTCTCTCTCTCCTCTCATCCACAGCCGCCGCCGCACTCATCCGCCCGGCGATCCCACCGGCCGGCGCCCTCCGCCCTCATCCCCTCCACCTTCCCCCACCTTCTATCCATCTATATGCCCCTAGACTAGATCGAGCAGGCGAGCGTCGTCAGATCGGGACCGGTCATGCCCATGGCGGGGCATCTGGATCCGTGCCGCCGTCGATCCAGGACGCGACGTTCGACTCCTTCTCCACATCCATGCCAAGGGTGAAGATGAGTGAGGGGGCTTCCTCCCCGCGCTCTCTCCCAGCGGTGCTTGGGGCTCCGACGAGCGGAGGCGAGCTCTGCGGCGACACCCTGATGGCCATTAGCCATGGCCGTTGTGGCTTCGCATGCACCCGCCAGCGTCTGCGCGTGGCTGGATGGCGCGCACGCGGCCGCCGACCTTCGCCCTCTAGCGCGCCGCACCCCAGACCCACCACCGCGCGCTGCCACCCCTCTCCCTCCCTGACCCCCAGCGCCGCAGCACCTCCCATCCAATTCTCCTTCCCAACCCAGCGGACGGCCAGAGGAGGAGGAGGAGGAGCTGTCTTCTCCCACCCTCCCCTGCAGCAGTGAGCCCTCTACAATGGAGACGACGCCATCTCGCCGTGCACGCCCCCAATCTGGACGGTGGAGCAGAAGCCCGTGCCCCTCCTCCCCACCACGGCACATCCTCTAGAGGTCGCCAGATCTGGCTTATATCCCTGCCGGCCGTGGTACCACCGGAGAGCGATTTAGTGCTGACACTCTTGGTTCTATGGATTGAAATAGTCCAGTATACAGGTACGCATTAGAATTTAATTATTGGTCATGGATTCATGATTCTCCCATGTGTATTTCAGTTTAGTCATAGCAATTTAAGTACAAAAGAACAAAAGATCTGTAGACTAAATTTCCTAAAGCAAAATTGTTATGCGTTCAGTTACTATATATACAAGTAAATGCTTAGTTAATGAAAAGAAAAGGTTGATGCAACGCCTGTCCGAGCAAGTTTTTGGTTGCCTGTCCCACCAATATACACACAACTTTTGGTTTTAAAGCAAAACTATTATGGGATTAAGTTACTACAAGTAAATTTTAAGTTAACTACACGCAAGACTGCTTTTTTTGGTTGCCTGTTTGACCCAATTTTGAGAGATAGACTCATTATAGTGAATTGGCAAGAAAAGGTTTGCAAGTATTGATCATGCAGGTAGTTGCTGGTGGTTGTGTTGTAGCAGCTGCATTATCTATGTTCCTAGAGAATCTTGATAAAACTCTTGGATCCTAGGAACAAATGGTGATTGCTGAATTTGCTGTCTTTGTTCATCATACCAAAAGTTTGATCAGTTATACTTTTTTACGTATGGTACTTGCATCCTGAACCACATAGTTTACTAATGGGAGTTTGGCTGTGTGATGACAAGTCCTCTCTATTTTTTTACTTTTCATGATTAGTAAAATCCTTGCAGCCGCTAGTCTTTGAAAGATTTTGCCCCTGTAATATCTACAATGCTGATTCTAGATTGCTCTGCTAAGAGTTCAGTTGAGCATGGCTTGGGTGCTGATCTTGTTTGTCATTGATGCGTGCTAAATAGTAATTGAACCTGTTAAATTTTGTAAGGATGCAGAAAACATGTGGGCACATATATCTGCTATCTTATACTATTGTTGGTACTTTGAGGCCTCACAGTGTGGTTCATGTCTAGCATACATCGCTCTATGTGAATTTCTCGTCAATATAGAATGTTTGGCGATATAACCAGGTTTCTTGCTTGCGATATATCATGTTTCTCGCTTTCTAAAATGAACCTTGGTGGTCTCAGAATATTGTCATGCGAATGTCATCAGTGATAGAGGCAATCTTCACATGATAATATTTCTTGCTGTAGTATATAGGCTTGTAGGCATTTTGTTGTGGCATATATGCTTACTCAAACCAGTTGGATATGGAATTGGCCCAGCTGCGCAAGGAGAACCAGATGCTCATCCAGCGGCACAGGGATCTCATGAACGTAAGTATGCACATTTAATTGACTGATGAGTTCCTCAGCCTTACTCTATGCCAATATTTAACTTAGGAAATATGTTAAATTTCTACTCAAATGAATAGACATTTTGGATGGTTATGTCTAACCAGCTGGTATGACTAGGAAAATAACTAATATTATTTGGTTTGTGTAGCTGCACCTCTAAATTACAAACCTCTTTTTTGTTACCACTCTGTCATTGCCTTTAAATAAATTTATTGGTATTATATTGTTATCAATGTTGCACAATTGCATGGCCTGTATTTTATGTCCATTTTAATCGTTCTTAGGAAATATATGTGATCCTTTTTGTTCAAAAAATATATGTGATCCTTGCATAGAAACCAATATTAGGTTTTGTGGGTCTCAATTTCTCGAGATTACAAGGAGCATCGCAATTAAATGGTAGGAGTTTTGCAGCATAGTTGTTGATTTCGACTAATGTCTTTGCCAGATTAAATCCAATTTCCTCTTTGCAGGATAGATAAATATTTTCCTCCTCATGTCCTGACTATGGAATGAAAGACAAAAATGTCTATTGGCCATTCCCTGGCAAAATCTACACTGCCCATATAATATTCATTTTGAGTGCTTAAAGCTACGTGTGATGTTGCCTTTTGTATACATAGCTATACCCACACTCATGCAATCATGTGTTTGCATCTTCTATAATGTTTGATTTGTTGCTTTGGCATGCTACTACTTTTGACAAGATCTATCTGCCTTGAGGATCATGATCTAATTGAAACTTTGTAAAGTTTGATAGCGAGAATATGTATTATAGGGAGTCAGTGCAAGGCCGGCTTTCTTAGGTGATCATGTTGTGGTTGCATTATGTGATTTCACGAATATAAACTAAATGATATTGTTTGAATTAATATACATATTCCTTGAAGAACTTAGAAATGTATTTTCCTACTAAGAGAATAATGTAACACAGTAGGAAGAAAACAAATGGTAGTCACTAGAAGTTTTCCTACTAAGAGAATAATGTATTTTCCTACTAAGAGAATTAATATACATATGCCTGGTGGTTGTTATGAAGCCATAGAAGTTTTTGTCGCATGGGAGAAATGGTAGTCACTAGAACGGAACATGCGTCTTTGTCGCGCCATTCTTCTTTCCAGGGTTGTGAGCTTTTTAGCTGTCCAGCATCACCCTATGGCAGATAATCATTTCTATTATGTGTTTATGCTTTCGTTTTAAACTACTTCAAAAAACAAAGAAATTGGATTCTTTTAGCCATATTATCATTTGAACATCTATATGAAATGATCTAAGTTTAAGTATATTTAGTTTTGAAGAAAAGTAAAGGCAATTAATGTGAAAATTAGATATGTCCTATTACCTCGCAATATATAGTTCATCTAGGCTTGGTTGGCAATATATATTATCTAGACATTAATTTCATTTGTTTGTAGCTAGTACATAGGCGATCTCTTGTTAATAGAAATCACTCACTTTTTTGTTTTCGTATATTTATTCCAGTAGCTACTGTACATCACAACATGCAAGGAAATATATGTCTGCTGAAATTTAATTTTATTTGTTCTTTGCTCTTTACAGAAATCTTGGGTTCATAAATGGGAGAAGCGCATAAGGGAGAAGAAGATGATTGCAAGGATGGAGAGGGAGCAAATCATTTGGAGGGATAGAATGCCACTATTTGGTGTTTTTATGCATTTTTGTTTGCTTTCAACTGTGTTTGCACTAGCTTGGAATAAGTGACTAGGCAATAAGTGTAGATGTATGGATATGCTCTAGTGCTCCTGGTTTAATATAAATCTTTGATTTGGAATGATGTGTAATGCTGCTGGTTTATTACAAATCTGGGCTTGTTTTAGTTGTTAGAATTGTATGCATAAAATGGAATTGATGGATTTTTTTTAATTCCTAATTAGTTAGTAGTAGCGTGGGGTGAAATAGAGCGCTACTAGTATTCAGGATACTAGTAGTATGTGGTACTATAGACTCGCTACTACTATTTTATTAGTAGTAGCGCGGGTGACATCTGCGCTACTAGTAAAATGTTAGTAGTAGCGCGGGTTTACCCCGCGCTACTACTAACTATTAGCTGTAGCGCGATACTAGAAGCGCGGGTACCCATGCTGCTAGTAGCCATTTTACCCGTGCTGCTAGTAGCCTTTTTCCTAGTAGTGACTGCATGCATGTGGCCCAAACGTAAGTATGCAGAGGTGTGTTTTTGAGTAAATGGAACAACTTTGATGTGGCGCCATGATTTCGAACTAGAAATCCCCACACTGAGTGAGGGTTAGGTTGACGATGCATATGTATGTTACACCACACTTCAAGCCAATGACGGGGATTCATGCATGCATGCATGCATAGTATATGCACTCAAACTTAAGCTCTGAATCTCACCGTGACCTATACTACGATAACACGAACCAAATGTAGAATCCGCCATGGTAACCTATCTTGTTGTTGGTCAAGGTGATCATGGGTCTCCACGCGGGCCCACGAATATATAGGCTTGTCGCCAATAACCACGCGAGGGAGTGTACCGTTCGAAGGCAACCACTACATGCATATGTATGGAGGTGATGCATGCATGCATGTTTGAATACACAACATTGATGTGGCGCATGTGTCAAAAATCGTACACTAGCTCCCCACATAAAGCGAGATCTGTTCATGACTCGATGGGAGGGATTCATGCGCACACATGCATGCGTGTGTGTGTGCTCAAACTGTATCATGCATGTCATCCCAGAGAAAAAAATATAATCCCCTCGTAAGTCAAATTAACCACTCTTGCATGTTGTCAGGCAAAAATTAGTGATGGACCAAGCGGGCCCACAGATCGAAAGCATCGATATCGCTGATAACCGCTTAAGTGGGTGTGAGAGGACAACCACCACCGCTTTGCATGTGGGCCAAACATATATATGTTGAATACCCAAATTTCTCAACTTTGATGTGCCACATGAGTCAAAACCGTAAACCATGCACCCACACAGAGCGAGGTTCATCAAGCGTAATACATATGATGGTCCCCTTCCCCCCTCTTCACCGCATACTATATGCTCCTGCCGTAATGTATGTACAACCCAAAAGAATCCTCATCGATGGTGAAATTAATTAACCTCTCCCGATGTAGGTCAAAGTGATGCATGCATGCATCGATGATGGCCTCGTCGGCCCACAGATGGAAGCGTCACACGTGAGTGTCCTAGCTAGGATATGCATGTGGCCCAAAAATGTGTTGTGTGATGTTTGATGTGACGCCCCCGATTTAATCATACACTAATCATACACGCAAACGTGTACGATCAAGATCAGGGACTCACGGGAAGATATCACAACACAACTCTACAAATAAAATAAGTCATACAAGCATCATATTACAAGCCAGGGGCCTCGAGGGCTCGAATACAAGAGCTCGATCATAGACGAGTCAGCGGAAGCAACAATATCTGAGTACAGACATAAGTTAAACAAGTTTTCCTTAAGAAGGCTAGCACAAACTGGGACATAGATCGAAAGAGGCGCAGGCCTCCTGCCTGGGATCCTCCTAAACTACTCCTGGTCGTCGTCAGCGGGCAGCACGTAGTAGTAGGCACCTCCGGTGTAGTAGGAGTTGTCGTCGACGGTGGCGTCTGGACCCTGGGCTCCATCATCTGGTTGCGACAACCAGGTAGAAGAAAAAGGGGGAAAAGAAGGAGAAAGCAACCGTGAGTACTCATCCAAAGTACTTGCAAGCAAGGAGCTACACTACATATGCATGGGTATATGTGTAAAGGGCCATATCAGTGGACTGAACTGCAGAATGCCAGAATAAGGGGGAGATAGCTAATCCTGTCGAAGACTACGCTTCTGGCAGCCTCCGTCTTGCAGCATGTAGAAGAGAGTAGACTGAAGACCTCCAAGTAGCATCGTATAGCATAATCCTAACCGATGATCCTCCCCTCGTCGCCCAGTGAGAGAGCGATCACCGGTTGTATCTGGCACTTGAAAGGCTGTGTTTTATTAAGTATCTGGTTCTAGTTGTCATAAGGTCAAGGTACAACTCCAAGTCGTCCTGTTACCGAAGATCACGACTATTCGAATAGATTAACTTCCCTGCAGGGGTGCACCACATACCCCAACACGCTTGATCCCATTTGGCCGGACACACTTTTCGGGGTCATACCCGGCCGTGAAAGATCAACACGTCGCAGCCCCACCTAGGCACAACAGAGAGGTCAGCATGCCGGTCTAAACCTAAGCGCACAGGGGTCTGGGCCCATCGCCCTTAGCACACCTGCACGTTGCGAACGCGGCCGGAAGCAGAACTAGCCCCCTTAATACAAGAGCAGGCTTACGTTCCAATCCGGCGCGCGCCGCTCAGTCGCTGACGTCACAAAGGCTTCGGCTGATACCACGACGCCGGGATACCCATAACTACTCCCGCGTAGATGGTTAGTGCGTATAGACCAAATGGCCAGACTCAAATCAAATAGCCAGATCTCGTTAAGCGTGTTAAGTATCCGCGAACGCCGACCAGGGCCAGGCCCACCTCTCTCCTAGGTGGCCTCAACCTGCCCTGTCGCTCTGCCACAAAGTAATAGTCGGGGGCCGTCGGGAACCCAGGCCCACCTCTACCGGGATGGAGCCACCTGCCCCTTCAGCGCCCATCTCCGAACAGTATCACAGGTAATGTAATAGTGTAAAGTATATAGTATATGCCCGTGATCACCTCCTGAAGTGATCACGGCCCAGTAGTATAGCATGGCAGACGGATAAGAGTGTAGGGCCACTGATGGAACACTAGCATCCTATACTAAGCAGCAGGATAGCAGGTAAAGGTAACAACAGTAGTAGCAAGGACAGGCTATGCAGCAGTATAGGATTAACTGAAAGCAGTAACATGCTACACTACTCTAATGCAAGCAGTATAGAGAAGAATAGGCGATATCTGGTGATCAAGGGGGGGGCTTGCCTGGTTGCTCTGGCAAGAGAGAGTGGTCGTCAACACCGTAGTCGTACTGGGTAGCAGCGGCGTCGGTCTCGGTGTCTAGCGAGAGAAGAGGGGGAAGAAACAATAAATACTTAAGCAAACAGATGCATAGCGATGCATGACATGACAAGTATCGGTGCTAGGGTGCCCTAACGCGGTATGAGGCGATACCGGTGAAAGGGGGGAACATCCGGGAAAGTATCCCCGATGTTTCGCGTTTTCGGTAAAAGGAGCCGGAGGGGGAAAGTTGCGAGTTTGATATGTTAGGGTTGCGTGGCGGACAAACGGGCTGCGTATCTGGGTTCGTCTCGTCATTCTGAGCAACTTTCATGTAGAAAGTATTTTGATCCGAGTTACGGTTTATTTTCTATGATTTATCAAAGTTTTATGTATCTCTAAAATTTATTTAATTAATTAAATCGAACATTATCCAGAATAGTGAAAGGTGATGTCAGCATGACATCACCATGACATCAGCAGGTCAAACTCAGTTGACTGGAGTCAAACATAACCAGTGGGACCCACCTGTCATTGAGACAAAGGTTAAATAGGATTTGTTTAAACTAAATAGGATTATTTAAGTGTGGGCCTCATTAGTGAGTGACAGATTAGTGTTTTAATTAGCAAGTTAATTAATCAATATTAATTAACTAATTAATTAATTATTTTTAGTTATATATATATATTGAAATCTCTTTTTTTGTTAAAATGTTCTGGGCGTGGAGGCCCTTGATCAGTGGCCCTGGCTGGCCTAGCGGGCGCTGGGCGAGCGGGTTAGTGGGCGGGCGCCCGTGGAGGCCGGACCTGGGCACGCACGGCACCAGGGGGCTCGGGCTCCACGGCTGGGCGCGGCCTCCGGCGAGGCCACCGGTCAGCGCAGAATGGAGGGGGGACCGCGGCCAGCGGCAGGAGCCCCGGACGCCATGGAGCGATGAGGGCGGCGTCAGGGCGTGGCCTAGCGGAGGCGGGGTTGGCACGGCTACGCACGGACAGCAGCCGCAGCAACAACGCGGCGAGGGCAGTGGCTGGGCACGGGAGGCCAACGCGGTGACGGCAGCGCATGGAGTGTGGGCGCGCAGGGAGGTGGCCAGCGCGCGACAGCGGGTCACAGGTGCGGCAACCACGAGCTCCTCGGGAGCTCGGGCGCGACGGCGGGGGCGGCCTACGGCGACAGGAGGGAAAGGAGATGGGGAAAAAGGAGGGGCCTCACCGGGCCCTGTAGGTGTGCAATAGTGTGCGCGAGGAGGAGTTGGGGAGGCGCCGGAGCTCGAGGCGGCGGCGGTCCACGACGGGGTGGCGATGACGACTGGCGACGGTGTCGGTTCGACGACGAGGCAAGGTCGCGGTCAGGCAGGTGTTGCGCAAAGGAGAGGAGGGCGAGGAGGAGTCTGGGAGGCGAGCATCGATGCGTCGGGGTCGACAACGGCGGGCGTCAGGGCGGCGCGGTCGCCAGGTCTACGCCCCCGATCTCGATCCAGATCGGGGGGAGGGAGAGAGTGGCGTGGAGAGAGTGGGTTAGGGATCGGGGAGTGGGGGGTTAGTGGGGTTATAGGCCGAGGTGTGGGCCGGCCTGGGGTTGGCCTGGTGGGATGGCCAACTGGGCCACGAGGCCCACTTGGGGAGGGGGTTTCTGTTTTTCCCTTTCCATTTCTTTTATTTTGGAAAAACAGGATAGCTACTGTTTTGGATGAAAACAAGGCATCAAAAGAGACCTTTGTTGAATGTGAAATTTAGCAAATAATTCAGGTACAACATTGTAGTGTTGCCTAAAAAGTTTCAGGGCCAATGGAATTGTTCAAGCATTTTTAGAAATTGGAAAGGTTAATAAATATGTTGTTGGACCACTAAATACAATTCCATGGGCACTTGGAAATCCAAAAGAGGTCGGTCCAACATGACAATTATCCAGGGATTCTTTGCCACACATTGAACATTTTAGCTATCATGTTTCGCAAATTTGAAATTTTGACTTAAATTTTTGAGTTCGAATGAGAACAGAGATTTGGATCAGGTGAGGATTAGCAACAGTAGGAGTGATGACCTGGCATAATTAGCAGAGGTTAATGTAGCTTAATTACCCGGGCGTCACAATTCTCCTCCACTACAAGAAATCTCGTCCCGAGATTTAAGAGGTGGATGACGGGGAAAGGTCTGTTTACGAAATTCTAACGAACCTTCTCGGTCTTGGTTGCTCTTCTCGAAGTGGTCGATCCATTTTATTGACGTCTTCATTTTTCTGTTTCAAGTCATCAAGATGAAGTCGGTATCCTTTCTTCGGGGGTTCCATCGTACTTACGAAAGAATAAGGGGGGTATTCCGGGTGAACAAACCTCTACAAGGTTGACTATCTGGTCAATAACATCGGGGAAGGTGGCAGAAAGTAACTCTTGAATTGAAACTTAAGAAAATATCGAGAGCAAGGTAATGATGTTTCATGGGAAGTTTCGAGCGAGCAGGCAATCGTTCCATGCCTGAAACAAAGTGTGAAAGGGGTCTAGAGCAACGAGAATAAGTATTGCGTCTGATAGCAGAATAGATCACTTGGCAGGTGGCCCGTGAATTACATAAGAAGTCAAGTGCGAGAATAACTTTGTCATCAGGGTGTACAAGAGAGTCAGGTTTTGATCTTGGGACCTGTGGGTTATGGGCCCACCATGTGGGTTAAAAGTAGGAGGAACGGTGACATCTTGCATGGTCAGGATAGGAAGGCATGTCAGAGGGTAGACTATCAGTTATGTCAGCAACAACATTGGTACCAAGGGCGAGGGACGAAGAGAACCATTTTCCTGCTCGTTGAACGAGGCGGACCATTAGGCAAAGTTCTCGTCCATCGGTGGATACCGAAATGTCATCAACAATAGTAACAGGTTCTTACTAACAGAGTCGTACACCGAGGTGCTTACAAAAGCAGGAGAATATTACTGCTTAGATCATATAGATCACAAGGAAGATTAAACCAAACAATGGAAAGGAAAACATATGTATCAGATTAATCAGGACAATGGAAAGGATAATGTGTTTAAACACATTTTCAAGGGTATATCCTTCCCAAGAACAATCAGAGCATGATATCCATGACAGGATAGAAAGTAGGTAAGGGGAGAGGAATTTCAAGACATTACCCATACAACGGTGTTTGGATAATTGAGCAAGAAACATTTAGCATTGGGCTTCAAATGCTCTTATTGAAAATCGGAGTACCACAGACATGCTTTGAGATAGCATTGACATGGTCAACAGGTTAAAATCAGACTTTGGAAACAAAAAGGATCCATCAGGAATAACTTGTAGAATAAATCTTACAGTTTCCCACGGAAGAAGGGGTAACCTTGCTAAAAGGGGAACTATAACAATAGGGCCTCTGACCAGGTGCGCTAGGCACGAATCACCTTACCGGGTTAAAGAACAATGTTATAACTCTTGGAAATATGTTCCAACCATCATATCTGACCGAGGTGCAGATCTAATTGGTGTCATGATACCTCAGACTCAGGATGTCCGAGAAGAAAAGGTGCAACACAAATAGTCGAAATGACATTGCAAGATTCTCGGGAAATGAACCATGGGAGAGGGTTCCTGGAATAATAGTTCATCATTAAACCAAGGAGGGGATGAGAAGGTGGCTGTTGGGCTCAGCGACAATTCATCGAGAATTTCAAACGGAGGCTTTCCACAATAATGTGAACAAGAAGATGACACTAGTCAATTCAAATGATATAATTTTGTATGCTCTAGGAAAACATACACCATCAATCATAGTTGAGAGGTGCAACCGAAATGTGGGCTTATAGTAGCATGATCAACGTTAGAATGGTGGTTCAGCAACCGATAGGCTAAGAATGAATTATCGATCATTAACTCCAAAGCAATAGGGTTGCTAGAAGGGCAAAATCCAAACAGCACCGTTCACTTGTTGGTACCCCGGTTGGAATCAATACGAGGACCAAGAAAGAATGGTCATGGTGAGAAGTATCACTATACCAAGAATTCTTAAGTGGTGGAGCAATC
Source organism: Triticum urartu (assembly GCF_003073215.2). Taxonomy (NCBI): domain Eukaryota; kingdom Viridiplantae; phylum Streptophyta; class Magnoliopsida; order Poales; family Poaceae; genus Triticum; species Triticum urartu. Next base: position 163,268,951 of record NC_053027.1, on the reverse strand, counting down.
CTCACGACATTCTTGACATCAAAGATGGTAATACTCCGCGGTAGAACATAACATAAGTTGGATAGCAAGGAACTCATGGTACAGCACAAAACAGGAACAAGTTTTGTGTTGGAGGGAATGCAATAATGTTGTCGATGATAACCCAAATCATCGAGGGCAAAGGATGCTATTTCTCATCAAGAATTCGATAGATATCTTGGAAGACCTCATAAGGTTGATGATGTTCACCGCACATTTGTCGAGAGATTTCAAGATGTAAACAATCAGCAACGACATCGAGTCAAAGAAATGATGAAGCAGAAGGTCATTGGAACCATGGGTAGGACACAAACTTTAAATCAAGCTTGTTACTCAAGGTGAACTGATATGACGAGGAAGATCGATGTAAGTTTAGCTCATCATCGAAAGTTGTGCTCCGAGATTAAGGACCAGGTAGCACAGTTAAAATTTAGCACGATAATGATATAGCCGATCAGGCTAGGAATGACTTGAAGGATTATTAAACTCGTAAGCAACAAGAATTACTTAGAGTTATTGAATGAGAGTGCGGAATCTATTCACTTATCGGTGTTCTCGAGTGACTAATATCTCAGAACCTGGGGGATCCGAGATTGGTGAGAAACAATACTAGATGAAGACTCGTAGGAAGCAACACAGTACTCGAGATACCAGAGGTTAATACTCGAGGAAGATCAAAAATAGAGGTTGCAGAGATGTATCGATCAACAAAAGACAAGTGCTTTAACTTGTCTGAGAAATTGAATCAAGGAGAAAATGTGGTCGGGATCATGATTGCAAATGATCAATACATAGGTACCAGATGATGTCATATCAAGGAAATAGATAATATTGCAAGAAGCTTCTATGACAGGATCTACATCGTGTCCATGGGCATGAACACAAAGTTCAAGGTCGACTCCCACTTCTTTAATGCATAACCTTTCATTTACTTCTCGCCTTCAACGAAGTTGTGGTGTTGAAATTTTATCCGTCATAACACTAGTAGAGTATGACCCGTAGTAATTTCCGGGTTCAACCCGTCAGGGTATCGTGGAAACATATACCACAAGCTTCAATAGTAAATACCACAAGCTTGAAAGCAGAGCATGGTTGGCCAATCAGAGGATAGGATTTACCAATGGAGAGAGAACTTCCAAAGGGATTGAATATGAAGGACGCTATCGGATAAAATCCAACAAAGGATCCGGTGGTCCTCAAAGGATCTTATGTGAGCATCGGTACTCAACCAGAAGAGGAAAGAATGCAAAGGCATTGGATTATGGAAACAACTGACTAATCCAGAGCACAAATGCAAATGAATTATGATTTTCAATTCAAGGGATCAGAAGCAATGTTCTGATTAGGGATGGATAAGTTGAATAGCCCTAGGGGTACAATCGACGGCAATTGGATTTGTTGAGAACCAGCTCGTGTTTAAAATGACGTCTGAGCCGGAAAGATAATTTAAAAGGATCAACTGATGATTGCGTGCATTCGCACTCATGTTGAATCAATAGGATCAAAGAGACGATGCCTAAGGATACTGATGAATATTTCCAGACATATGGAAAGCATCCATAATGCAAGCAGCCAAGTATTGCAGAGCAATAAGCTACTAAGGATTTTTGGAGGATCGAATAGTATGTCGATGACCATTGTGAAACATATGAACAACTAGGGGATGAGCGGATACTCAATAAGTGCGAGAATTATCCGTAGGGGTATTCAGGTGACAAAGAACAACAAGGTAGTAAGCTCAAAGGATTATCGAAACAACGATGAGTATTTCGGGGTATCTTGTAATAACAAGAACAACTGGGAATAAAAGTAAGAACGACAGGTGTAAGTATTTATCCATAGGGATTTTTCGGTGGTAGGGAATTGCAAAAGCAAAATGCACAAGGTCTCAAGAAAATATCGGAGAGTATTGTGAGAATCTTCTGTTGAAGCAGTAGATCATCCGTAATGAAAGGGTTCTCCGGTAGGAAGTAGTAACGAGAACCTAGAGTTAGATTTTGCAAAATTCATTTAATCCGAATAGCAGAGAGTTCAGAGTCCCAGAGTAAGGATCGAGGAGTAAAAGATCCTAATACCACCCAGATGGTGACGTGGGCCCGTAAGGCACACAGCCATGTTAGTAAAAGTTTTTAAAATGTCTAGACTCAACTTCGGCCAAGGAGTGTGGAAGGGGGATTCCTACAGATAGTCGGCTCTGATACCAACTTGTGACGCCCCCGATTTAATCGTACACTAATCATACACGCAAACGTGTACGATCAAGATCAGGGACTCACGGGAAGATATCACAACACAACTCTACAAATAAAGTAAGTCATACAAGCATCATATTACAAGCCAGGGGCCTCGAGGGCTCGAATACAAGAGCTCGATCATAGACGAGTCAGCGGAAGCAACAATATCTGAGTACAGACATAAGTTAAAAAAGTTTGCCTTAAGAAGGCTAGCACAGACTGGGACACAGATCGAAAGAGGCGCAGGCCTCCTGCCTAGGATCCTCCTAAACTACTCCTGGTTGTCGTCAGCGGGCAGCACGTAGTAGTAGGCACCTCCGGTGTAGTAGGAGTCGTCCTCGACGGTGGCGTCTAGATCCTGGGCTCCATCATCTGGTTGCGACAACCAGGTAGAAGAAAAAGGGGGAAAAGAAGGAGAAAGCAACCGTGAGTACTCATCCAAAGTACTCGCAAGCAAGGAGCTACACTACATATGCATGGGTATATGTGTAAAGGGCCATATCAGTGGACTGAACTGCAGAATGCCAGAATAAGGGGGAGATAGCTAATCCTGTCGAAGACTACGCTTCTGGCAGCCTCCGTCTTGCAGCATGTAGAAGAGAGTAGACTGAAGACCTCCAAGTAGCATCGTATAGCATAATCCTAACCGATGATCCTCCCCTCGTCGCCCTGTGAGAGAGCGATCACCGGTTGTATCTGGCACTTGAAAGGGTGTGTTTTATTAAGTATCCGGTTCTAGTTGTCATAAGGTCAAGGTACAACTCCAAGTCGTCCTGTTACCGAAGATCACGGCTATTCGAATATATTAACTTCCCTGCAGGGGTGCACCACATACCCCAACACGCTTGATCCCATTTGGCCGGACACACTTTTCGGGGTCATACCTGGCCACGAAAGATCAACACGTTGCAGCCCCACTTAGGCACAACAGAGAGGTCAGCACGCCGGTCTAAACCTAAGCGCACAGGGGTCTGGGCCCATCGCCCTTAGCACACCTGCACGTTGCGAACGCGGCCGGAAGCAGAACTAGCCCCCTTAATACAAGAGCAGGCTTACGTTCCAATCCGGCGCGCGCCGCTCAGTCGCTGACGTCACAAAGGCTTCGGCTGATACCACGACGCCGTTATACCCATAACTACTCCCGCGTAGATGGTTAGTGCGTATAGACCAAATGGCCAGACTCAGATCAAATAGCCAGATCTCGTTAAGCGTGTTAAGTATCCGCGAACGCCGACCAGGGCCAGGCCCACCTCCCTCCTAGGTGGCCTCAACCTGCCCTGTCGCTCCGCCACAAAGTAATAGTCGGGGGCCGTCGGGAACCCAGGCCCACCTCTACCGGGATGGAGCCACCTGCCCCTTCAGCCCCCATCACTGAACAGTATCACAGGTAATATAACAGTGTAACGTATATAGTATATGGCCGTGATCACCTCCCGAAGTGATCACGGCCCAGTAGTATAGCATGGCAGACGGACAAGAGTGTAGGGCCACTGATGGAACACTAGCATCCTATACTAAGCAGTAGGATAGCAGGTAAAGGTTACAACAGTAGTAGCAAGGACAGGCTATGCAGCAGTATAGGATTAACTGAAAGTAGTAACATGCTACACTACTCTAATGCAAGCAGTACAGAGAAGAATAGGCGATATCTGGTGATCAGGGGGGGGGGCTTGCCTGGTTGCTCTGGCAAGAGAGAGGGGTCGTCAACACCGTAGTCGTACTGGGTAGCAGCGGCGTCGGTCCCGGTGTCTAGCGAGAGAAGAGGGGGAAGAAACAATAAATACTTAAGCAAACAGATGCATAGCGATGCATGACATGACAAGTATCGGTGCTAGGGTGCCCTAACGCGGTATGAGGCGATACCGGTGAAAGGGGGGAACATTCGGGAAAGTATCCCCGATGTTTCGCGTTTTCGGGCAAAGGAGCCGGAGGGGGAAAGTTGCGATTTTGATATGTTAGGGTTGCGTGGCGGACGAACGGGTTGCGTATCTGGGTTCGTCTCGTCGTTCTGAGCAACTTTCATGTACAAAGTATTTTGATCCGAGTTACGGTTTATTTTCTATGATTTATCAAAGTTTTATGTATCTCTAAAATTTATTTAATTAATTAAGTCGAACATTATCCAGAATAGTGAAAGGTGATGTCAGCATGACATCACCATGACATCAGCAGGTCAAACTCAGTTGACTGGAGTCAAACATAACCAGTGGGTCCAGTGGGACCCACCTGTCATTGAGACAAAGGTTAAATAGGATTTGTTTAAACTAAATAGGATTATTTAAGTGTGGGCCTCATTAGTCAATGACAGATTAGTGTTTTAATTAGCAAGTTAATTAATCAGGATTAATTAACTAATTAATTAATTATTTTTAGTTATTTTTATATATTTTTTTAAATCTCTTTTTTTGTTAAAATGTTCTGGGCGTGGGGGCCCTTGATCAGTGGCCCTGGCTGGCCTAGCGGGCGCTGGGCGAGCGGGTTAGTGGGCGGGCGCCCGTGGAGGCCGGACCTGGGCACGCACGGCACCAGGGGGCTCGGGCTCCACGGCTGGGCGCGGCCTCCGGCGAGGCCACCGGTCAGCGCAGAATGGAGGGGGGGACCGCGGCCAGCGGTAGGAGCCCCGGACGCCGTGGAGCGACGAGGGCGGCGTCAGGGCGTGGCCGGGCGGAGGTGGGGTTGGCACGGCTGTGCACGGACAGCAGCCGCAGCAGCCGCAGCAACAACGCGGCGAGGGCAGTGGCTGGGCACGGGCGGCCAACGCGGTGACGGCAGCGCATGGAGTGTGGGCGCGCAGGGAGGTTGCCAGCGCGCGACAGCGGGTCACAGGTGCGGCAACCACGAGCTCCTCGGGAGCTCAGGCGCGACGGCGGGGGCGACCTACGGCGACATGAGGGAAAGGAGATGGGGGAAAAGGAGGAGGGGGCCTCACCGGGCCCTGTAGGTGTGCAATAGTGTGCGCGAGGAGGAGTCGGGGAGGCGCCGGAGCTCGAGGCGGCGGCGGTCGACGACGGGATGCCGACAGGGTGGCGATGACGACTGGCGACGGTGTCGGTTCGACAACGAGGCGAGGTCACGGTCAGGCAGGTGTTGCGCAAAGGAGAGGAGGGCGAGGAGGTGTCCGGGAGGCGAGCATCGACGCGACGGGGTCGACAACGACGGGCGTCAGGGCGGCGCGGTCGCCAGGTCTGCGCCCCCGATCTCGATCCGGATCGGGGGGAGGGAGAGAGTGGCGTGGGGAGAGTGGGTTAGGGATCGGGGAGTGGGGGGTTAGTGGGGTTATAGGCCGAGGTGTGGGCCGGCCTGGGGTTGGCCTGGTGGGATGGCCAACTCGGCCACGAGGCCCACTTGGGGAGGGGGGTTTCTGTTTTTCCCTTTCCATTTCTTTTATTTTGGAAAAACAGGATAGCTACTGTTTTGGATGAAAACAAGGCATCAAAAGAGTCCTTTGTTGAATGTGAAATTTAGCAAATAATTCAGGTACAACATTGTAGTGTTGCCTAAAAAGTTTCAGGGCCAATGGAATTGTTCAAGCATTTTTAGGAATTGGAAAGGTTAATAAATATGTTTTTGGACCACTAAATACAATTCCATGGGCACTTGGAAATCCAGAAGAGGTCGGTTCCAACATGACAATTATCCAGGGATTCTTTGCCACACATTGAACATTTTAGCTATCATGTTTCGCAAATTTGAAATTTTGACTTAAATTTTTGAGTTCGAATGAGAACAGAGATTTGGATCAGGTGAGGATTAGCAACAGTAGGAGTGATGACCTGGCACAATTAGCAGAGGTTACTGTAGCTTAATTACCTGGGCGTCACATTTGAATAGCCAATTTCACAATTTTGATGTGGCACGTGCCTCGGAAACCAAAAAGTTCCAACACTGACTGAGGTGTACTTGTTGATGGACATGTACGTATAGTATATATGCTAGTCCGCTCCCACCTCTTCGATGCGGACTATATACCACCATAACACAAACAAAAAAAATATTCTACCTTGCTGGTCAAATTAACCTCACTGCCGGCTGTTCGTCAAAGTGATGGATGACGACCTCGCGGTCCCACAGAAAGCGTCACACGTGAGTATCGAGTGTCGTGTAGGACAACCATCGACTGCATGTGGACAAAACATTTATGTATGAAAGTGTTGTGTAATGTTTTTAATAACGATTTCACGACTCTGATGTGGCACCGACCTGCCTAACAAAATGGCAAACCCACACGGTGGCTCACAACTCGTAGTGTACTGCGAGCCACCCGCCACCCCCAGACGCACACACCCACACCCACACCGCCAATCCACCGCAACTAGGATGCATGTTAAATTAATTATCCTGCAGTGAACATATATGTTACCAAAGGAGGGGCATTTTAATTTCAAAAAAATTACAGAGATCATTAAGGCGTTTTAGTACATTGATTGATTGATTTTCTACGGGTATAATGTGCAAAAATCAAATTTGAGCTACATGCACACGTGACAGTGCACCTAAATGGATTGCAAAAACACATGTGTCTCACTGGGTGCATGTTTACTCCCCGTGCAACAAATTTCAAACATTGAGAATCTTGGTTTTTATATTCTAGTACATCCAAAACTTATTTGAAGTTCATGAAAATTATCATGTTGTCATATGGAAACCAATACAAAGTGGCATTGTACTTTTTTTGTCAAATTTGAGACCAGTTTTGATATAATCTTTGTCTAATTACAGACGGGAGATTATTAACAATTGGGAACCAATATCCCAAACGCATTATTTATTCAAACCGTGAGTGTTAGACCAACAGTGGATACGTGCATGCTTCGGTTAAGCAATAAAGTGATAGCATTACTCATCCAAATAGAAAAACAATATACATGCCGCCGCGCGACCCGTGTGCCGTGCGAGCAGGCATGAGTTGACGGGATGCGTCCGCCTCGCAGGCAGACGGGGAGGCGTGCGTGTAGGTGTGTGAATTGAAGGAGGTGTGCTTGCTGAGCAGTGTCATCGGGAGGCATGCGAGTAGCTGTGTGAAACTTCGGTAGGCATGCTAGCAATCCGGTGCGTAGGCTCACAAGGAGGCGAGCAATCGGTTTGACCGCTGCCCGCCTCTCTCCCACAACTCCCACTACTCCATATAAATAGTGCGCCCGAGCGGCTGCACCCCCATCCTCGCTACCCAAAGAATCCTCTCTCTCAGCTTGCATCCTCAACGCCGCTCACAGTCCTCAAAGCCGTCAGTGTATGAGGATGCCGTAGAAGCACCCCATCGTAGGGAGTGGCGACGCCGGGGCTGCTAAAGAACTGGAGCACGGCGTGGAGATGGAGACAGAGGTTGCCATCACCGCCAGCGAGTTATCGCTGCACCCTGACGTCATCGATGGCGTCGAGCTTCCAGAGCCGGAGGCGGGGTTCCACACCGACTCCGACGACCACTCCGGTGACGACTTAGATGACCACTCCGGCGATGACTCCGACGACCACTCCGGCGACGACTCCGATGATGACGGACAGCTGGTTAGTCATCTATACCCATTTATGTGTCAAATAGATCATAGGGTTTCTCTGGTTACTCCTGCCTCCCCCTTTTGGAATAGAAATCCTATGGTTATGTTCTCCCAATCCATGAAATCTAAGTAAGTTTCGTTAGATCCGTGTAGTGTATTGATTGTTTGAATGGTACAGGTGATAAGTGATTAGTTGTTTTATCTATGCAAATGATTTCTGCTAGTAATCCAACTAGGGTTAGTGTTCGTGCTAATAATTCCTAGCCAGGGCTTGACAATTGATTTTGAATGACCTACATATGTTTGTGCCATTATTTTCTTCAAGATTGGTCTGAACATAGACGACTGTGCTTAAAATCGAACCATAATCTCAGGATATGTATAAATAAATATCCATAAATTCCTAATCATACTTCACAACATGTAATCATTGATTTGATGCCAAATTTGTTTTACTATTTGTATAGGTGTTGTCTGATGATGTGGGCAGCGAGGATGAAGATGTCCAGAGGAGGTACAACAGGAATGGCGGCTATGGATGCCCATTTTGCAACCAGAAGCTTCATGACGCGTATCTAAGTGTTCTGGCGCATGTAAGAGGACGGGTCGTTGGCTCCTTCAAGCAGAAGTATTCTCGCAGGGTGGCGCATGGGACATACGTCGAGTACCTGGAGAAGCTTCACGATCATGTCGGCCGCATGTGAGATGAGATGTGGGATGGGTCGAAATATGTATGCTTGAGTATATATGCTTAATGCGGTTGAACTATGTACTTATGGTTGAACTATGCTTATGTACGTGTACGCTTATTATCAATGTCTGAGTATGTTAAATATTTGGTCAAAATTTAGTAAAAATTACAAAGGGGGACCAATAAACTAGGACGGAGGTAGTACGTCAATCACACATGGTTCCCAAAATTGGAACCTTGTGCAATGACTTTGATTTTGCCTATGGCATCAATCACACACGGTTCGCTCTAGAAAACCGTCGCCCCCAAAATTCTTTGTGGGACAGAAAACCCTCACCACCCAATTCAAAAAAAGAAAAAAGAAAACCCTCACCATCCCCACGTCACAAAAACCCTCACCCACCCGCCACCCCCTCGGCCCCTTCGGTACATTCCCCGTTCACACCTGCAGAAGCTCCTCCGCGTCTATGCCATAGCACCGCCTATCGCGGTGGTAAACACTTAGCTCAACGCCTGCCGCCGCTAGGCTGCCGGCAAAGCCCTCCGCATTTCGCCACTTCCGCTTGCTGCCGCCTATCGCCATCCACTTTCTCCGCTGCTCGCGGTCGACCCAGCTCCGCTCGGTTGGGGAATCTGCCGTACTGAGGGTTCTTTCTCATGGACGACAAGGTAACTAATTTAACGAGATATTATCTCATCTCTTATCCTACTTCATCTGCCTCCTTTAATCACCCGGCGGAAATCGCCATGAATTCATTTTTATTCGAGCTAATTTGAGGGTTTTCTTTCATTCATACAATGTACAGTGCGCCGACACTTCAGGACTTTGCGACCTCCACCAGAGATTCCATCTTGCCGTACCAGATAACTTGAGGACACACGCGGTATGTTCAATCTCACCCTAAATCGGTTGGCATGGCCTACTTTCCCGAACATATTATAAATATTGCTACATTTGGATAAAAGGTGCCATATGCACCATATATGTCAAAGGGAATTTTCCCCCTCTTCTTTCTATATTAGGCAAATTAATGATGAATTGTTCTTTCGATTACTCTCATATTTCCATGACATCATGTTTACCCTATCTGTTTAATTATAGATTTTTGTCCTTCGATTTCAACTGCTATATAGTTCTTTCAATTTGGGCCCATATTTGCATGTTACCATATTTTCTTTAACAATCCTACCATTTTCTACAGAACATCCCTTTCTATGCAACATATTATGTAGTGCACAATTTTCCCTTTGTAACTTCCCTGACAAAATCATCCATCCATACTTTGTTCGAAGTAAGTTTTCTTTTCAACTATCTGCATGTTGACTTACCCAGCAATGTCAAATGAATTGTGTAGTATTTAAGAAACCAATTGTTATTCCCTTTTCTTACTATATTCGTACCTAATAACTTCTAGTTACCAATACTCTTTTCTATTGCCCTGTTTTAACTAAATATTCCATGTACGCCCATTTCTATCAGAAAGTGCCGTTGACAAGGAGACTCTAGAGGTGGAGAACGGGGCTGCCAACAAGCGGAGGCAGGGCGAGCTAGAACCGCAAGCGACTCCAGCAGGCCTAGACTTCATTCGCAACCTCCCCGATGATATGTTGAGAGTCATCATCTCCCTCCTCCCAATCAAATATGCGGTGTGGACAACCATCCTTTCCCGACGGTGGCGCCCCCTATGGAACTCCGGCCATCCCGACCTCATCGACACCCACAAGCAGTCACCTTGGCCCAACCAAAGGCCTTAGAATGGGCACGTTCCCTTCCAATGGCAAGGACCGAGCCAAGCTTGACGACTGGTTCCGATCCCCCGCCCTAGACCAGCTCGAGGAGCTCACTTTTGATGATGGGATTGCTTCAAGGCTGTACTGCACTTGAGTACCTTCGTCTTCAGGAAATCAATGGGTTGAGTACCTTCCACATCACCTCCATGACTCTCTAGACTATTTATGTGTGTTGCTGGTGCGGCAGGAAGACATCACAAGATGTGTACCATGGTATGGTCACTGAGGACACACCTGCACTTGAGAGATTACTTGTAGTTGATCAAGAAGGTCCAACAAGAATCAATGTCATTTCTGCGCCGAAATTGACAGTTGTGGGCTACTCGTCTGACAAATGCTCCGGACTTGTTATTCGATCCACACCCGTTCAGGTACAACAGCCGCCTTCTACCTCTCCTTCTACAAATTAACATTATTTCTAATTTTGAAGATGTTTGTTCGTCTGTCATTCAGGAAATGATTCCGACAAGCTTGACCCCGAAACAGCGCAAGTGAAGGTCTTGGCACTAGAATCTATCGGCCCCAACCTGGAGCAAGTTGTCAATTTCCTAAGATGCTTTCCGTGCCTGGAGAAGCTATATATCAAGGTGATGTTCCTTTCTTGTTAAATGTTAACCATAAGGGAGTTCAAGTTTTCTTAGGGAACTTTTCATCCACTCCAACCTCTTGTTAAGAAGGCTACATTTTTCTAGAATGTAATCAAATGCCCATGTTAATCATGTCAGATCGAAGAAGGCATGTTAGTGTATTTTACAAATCCTACAAACCAAATATGCGTGTAGTAATGTTCAAAACTGCATGTAGGTACTAACACATTTTATTCTTTTATAGATAATATTAGGCCCAGTGGTGGATAATGTGATACAATATAACAATCACGTCGAATGCCTAGATCTACATCTCTAAGAAATTACTTTGAACTCCTACCGAGGGACCTTACCGGAGATTATATTCACCAGGTTTTTTGTTCTCAAAGCAAGGGTGTTGAAGGAAATGAGGTTTGCCCTACATTTATTTCACAAAAATGAATGGTTTGTTGATCAGCGCCAGCGCCTGCGGCAGAATGGAGTAGGCTCCAAAAATGTTGAATTTCATTTTGGAACTTCAGATGATAGAGTAGTCAGAATTCATCGTGTCAACCCCATACATGAATTCTCAGTGGCTGACCCCTTTGCAAAAATTGTGAGGTTCCGAAACCAGACTTAGAAGCGGTGATATTAGTTCTGAGCGGCTCCAATGGCGCTCTGAGCGACTGCCGACGACGAGCAGCAGTTCACCATGCATGCCATGGTGGACACCCACAAAAGGTTCATGGACCTCTCGGTGGTGTACACCAACGCCCCGGTCTGGGTGGAGCACTCCATCCACATCATGGAGTTGTTGCTTGCCGCGGAGAAGTACAAGGTGGTCGGGTTTGACCTCAAGTAAACCCGCGCTCATGCCGGGTCTCGTCCCAAGGTCACTGTTGCCTAGATGTGTGTGCGCCACCACGTCCTCGTCTACCACTACTGCCTCGCCACAAGGCCTTGCGAGCTTTTCTCCAGGTTTGTCAATAGCCCTCACTGCATGTTCGCTACGATGGACATCACCAATGATGTAAAGGCACTCGAGAATTCGGGCATCGCCTGCCAGAATCTTGTTGACATCCAGGGCCAATACAAGATCTGGGGCGGCAAGGAGCATGAGAAGGACTCACTGGTTCACCTCACCGAGGCCATCATCGACCCCTACCACAGAGACATGAAGCATTCAGGCAACAAGGACAAGCGTGCTTGGTACTCGGCCTGGATGGAGAAACTCGACAAAGCTCACGTCATGTATGCGTGTAACACCCACGATGCGGCTATATCTCCCACGTGTTGGAGCACGACTTAGCGGCATAACCACATGGTAGGCATGTCGCAAGAGGGGTAATCTTTACACATCCCATGTACTGAATAAGAAAGGGATAAAGAGTTGTCCTACAATCGCCACTTCACACAATACATAAATATATCATACATCATCCAGAATACAATCAGGCTCCGACTACGGAACCAAAATAAAGAAAGACAACCCCAAATGCTAGATCTCCGATCGCCCCAACTGGGCTCCTCTACTGATCATCCGGAAAAGAAACATAGTAACGGCCCGAATCCTCGTCGAACTCCCACTTGAGTTTGGTAGCGTCCCCTGCACTGGCATCATCGGCACCTCCATCTGTTTGGAAGTATCTGTGAGTCACGGGGACTCAGCAATATCACACCCTCGCGATCAAAACTATTTAAGCTTATGGGTAGGAAAGGTAGTGAGGTGGAGCTGCAGCAAGTACTAGCATATATGCCGGTTCTTCTCGGTGGCGCTGCAAGGGGCTCTATTTTGGACCAACACTCAGAGGAGCACTAGCCAGGGGGTTTAAAATAAAGATGACCCTTGAGTCCACGGAACCCAAGGGGAAAAGGCTAAGTGGCAAATGGTAAAACCAAGGTTGGGCCTTGCTAGAGGAGTTTTATTCAAGGCGAACTGTCAAGGGGTTCCCATAACACCCAACCGCGTAAGGAACGCAAAATCAAGGAACATAACACCGGTATGACAGAAACTAGGGCGGCAAGAGTGGAACAAAACACCAGGCATAAGGCCGAGTTTTCCACCCTTTACCAAGTATATAGATGCATTAAAGTAAACAAGATATAATAATGATATCCTAACAAAAACCATGTTCCAACATGGAACAAACTCCATCTTCACCTGCAACTAGCAACGCTATAAGAGGGGCTGAGCAAAGCGGTAACATAGCCAAATAACGGTTTGCCAGGAAAGGTGGGTTAGAGGCTTGACATGCCAATATGGGAGGCATGATAAAGCAAGTGGTAGGCATCGCGGCATAGCAATACAGCGAACAACTAGCAAGCAAAGATAGAAGTAATTTCGAGGGTATGGTCATCTTGCCAGCAAAGTTCTCAAAGTTGACGAAAGCTTGATCCTCGTTAGCGTACCCAATAGGTTCTTCGATCAAGTACTCCTCTCCCAGCTCTACCCAAAGCAAGAACACAAGTAAAGGACCAACAATCAATGATGGTGCAATGCACAATCAACATGATGCAAAACATGGCATGACATGCGGGATGTGATATGCAATGCATATGCGTGCTTTGGAAGGGAAAGAATGAACCAGGCATCAACTTGGAAAACCAAGTGTGCCTCTGGAAATATGAGATGATTTCGGTCGAAATCGATATAAAGATCACGGGAATCGGATGCATGGTTTGCAAATGGCAAGCAAAACAAGAATGGCACAATTCTGCAATTAACAGCACGATGCCACCTAGAATGCAACAAGAAACTAAGCTACTGCACTCCAACATAACAACAAAGCACATGGCAGTGATGTACTTAAGATGCTTGACAAAACAAGATAACCGAGCTACGGCTAAATCACACAAGAGCAGGTTCAAACAAGCATGGCAAAAGTGCAAAAGATATCAGCTTCACAGAATTAGTGAGAATATCAACATGTCAGGAATTAACATCAGGAAGCCATGTTTAGAGCAAGCTAACAACATGATACAAGAACAGATCATAGCAAAAAAAAGGCATGGCATGGATCTAATAAATGCATAGAACAAAAGTTCCTTACTGATCATGAGCCAAAAAGGCCCAGAAGATATGATGGCACCCATGTAAACAAAGCAAGATTCGTTAACAGATTCAGAGTTAAGCAGAAAACTGAGCATGGCATAAATAGAGTTATGAAGGCATCTTTGCGAGCTCAACTCACTCATCACAAAGCCTTGCATGAAAAAATAAGAATACTACCAGCAAGAAGACATGTTCAAGAAGCTAACCATGGCCAGAACAAGTTCAAAGCATGCATGGATCAACTACAACAACCATGGCAAAATTGATTAACATGTAAACAAACTGCCAGGAACATTTTATAGCAAAAGTAGAGCAAGATTAAGACATGCTAGTGCACTCCATAATTGCAAACAGGGCCATGGATGGATAGATCATAACCATATGTCCAAATCATTGTCACTGAAGATACTCAAACAAAGCATGGATCTCACTGTAGCATTATGTTTACATGGCATAAAAATAACAGCAGGAAAATGACTTGGTAAAATCCTAAGCCCCTGAAATCAGCAATAACACGAAGGCTACTTTGCATGCTTGTGCTAGTCACCACATTGATCACAAAAATACATGGAAAGCACCCCTGTAAAGATGGCATGGCATAGATCAGAACACATGTAGATCACATGCCCAAATGATGCACACAAGAAATGTGGCAAAAAAACAAATCATCATACTCTGCTAAGTAACAGGAGCTAACATTTTATAGCACTATTGCATCAGCGATTTGGGCATCAAGATGGACTCAAACAAGCATGTCACAATGGAACAAAATGAAGGGCACATCATGATGAACATTTTGATATATCACACGCACAAAACGGAGCAACACACATGAAGTTATGGCATGATGAACAGAGCAATAAAATTATGCAGAAAATGACTTAGGGAAAATCTCAGGGTCAACCTCAGATCTAGGGTTCGTGCCACGGATGTAAAGGCGAGGCCGGGCTCGCCGGAGAACGTCGGGGTGCGCGAGGGGGGGGGCAGCGAGGTCGGGCCGGCCGGATCTGGGCGAGGGGAGGTCGCTGAAGCCGGATCCCGACCGGATCGGGCGGAGACCCGAGCTCGGCGGCGATCTATCAGGGTGGCAGTGGCGAGGAAGGATGGCGGCGACCGGCGAAGGCGTGGCGGCGGAGGAGCGGGGCGGCGTGCGGGACGAGCGGCGGTGACACGCACGGGTCGGGAGGGCCCCGCCTGGGCCCCGGAGGGCCGGCGCGCGAGTGGACGGCGATGTGGGGCGCGGCGACACATGACAGCGCTGGAGTGGCCGAGGCAGCGGGGGGAGCTGATGTGTCGTGTGGGGAATGGCTCGGGTGACGTGGCCGGCGTACGCGGACGTGTCCGGCGGCGCGGGGTGGAAGAAGGCTAGGGTTGGACCAGAATTTGAGGAGGGGTGCACATATTTATACCTAGGAGGAGGTAGGAGTGTCCAAATGGAGTGTCGTTTTCACCCACGCGATCGTGATCTGACGACGGAGTACATGGAAGAGTTTTGGATTGGTTATTGGGCCATTTTGGAGGGGTGTTGGGCTGCAACACACACGAGGCCTTTATGGTTCACCGGTTAATCGTTGGAGTATCAAACGGACTCCAAATGGCACGAAATTTGACAGGCGGTCTACGGTGGTGTACCAAGTCCACTTGGCAAATCTCGGTCCATTCCAAGAATGTTTAACACCCGCTCATAAAAAGAGACAAGACGGGGACAGCGGTGCACGTTGGAGTGTCGGAATGCAAAACGGACAACGGGGAAAATGCTCGGATGCATGAGATGAACATGTATGCAAATGGGATGCACATGATGACATGATATGGAATGCATGACATGGACAAAATGCAAAACGGAGACAAAACCCAACCATGAGGGAATCTCATAACTTAGAGCCGAAATGTGAAGAGTCGGAGTACAAATATGGCAAGTTACATCCGGGGTGTTACAACACTCCAACACTACGAAAGGATCTCATCCCGAGATCTAGGACTGAAAGAACTCCAGATATTCAGAACGGAGGTGGTCCTCGCATTCCTAGGTGGCTTCTCGGTCGGAATGATGTGACCATTTCACATTCAGGAATTTGATAGACTTGTTGCGAGTCTTGCGCTCAGTTTCTTCAAGAATAGAAACGGGATGCTCATGATAAGACAGGTCTTCTTGGAGATCAATCTCTTTGAAGTTGATGGTGCGCTCAGGAGTCTTGAAGCACTTGCGAAGCATCGACACATGAAACACATCGTGCACATTTCCGAAGTTGGATGGAAGCTCAAGTTGATAGGCGAGATCGCCTCTTTTGCTAATGATCTTGAAAGGACCCACGTATCTAGGGGCAAGCTTCCCTTTGATACCGAAGTGACGAGTGCCTTTCATTGGAGAGACGCGGATGTAGACATGGTCTCTGATCTCGAAAGCCAAGTCACGATGCTTGCTATCATAGTAACGCTTCTGGCGCGATTGCGCGGCTTTGAGATTTTCACTGATGACTTTGTACATTTCTTCAGCTTCTATGATTAAGTCATTGCCAAGAAGTTGGCGTTCACCAGTCTCTGAACAATTAAGAGGGGTACAACACTTTCTTCCATAGTGAATCTCGAATGGGGCCTTGCCCAAACTCTCTTGGAAACTGTTGTTGTAGGAGAACTCGGCATATGGAAGACAATCTTGCCACTTCATACTGAAATAAATGACACAAGCCCTGAGCATATCTTCAAGGATTTGATTGACTCGCTCGACTTGGCCACTAGTTTGAGGATGGAAGGCTGTGCTGAAGCGAATGTTGGTGCCCATGGCCTTCTGGAAGGAGTCCCAGAACTTAGAAGTGAAGATGCTTCCACAATCTGAAGATATCAACTGTGGAATGTCGTGCAAGGAGACAATCCTAGAGGTGTATAGCTCTGCCAGCTGAGCTGCTGTGATAGATTCTTTGATAGGAAGAAAATGAGCCACTTTAGTAAGCTTGTCGATGACAGCGAAGATAGCATCATTTCCATGCTTGTACTTGGAAAATCCAGTCACAAAGTCCATCTCAATGTGGTCAAACTTCCATTCTGGAATAGCAAGAGGTTGTAGGAGACCAGCCGCCCGTTGGTGTTCTGCTTTCACTCTTCTGCAGACATCACATTCATTCATGAATTGAGCAATTTCTTGCTTCATTCGCATCCACCAATACGACTGCTTGAGGTCATGGTACATCTTTGTACTTCCAGGATGAATGCATAGGAGGGAATTGTGAGCCTCGTTCATAATGACTTTACGTAGATCACCCTTAGGAACCACAATTCGATCCTCGAAGAATAGATTATCTTTGTCATCAAGGCGATAGCAATTGTATTTTGGTTGGCTCTTGGCGATCCCATTTTTCACCTTCTTCACCATGGCATCAAGAAGTTGTGCCTCATGAATTTGATCTTCCAAAGTAGGAGAGACTTGGAGGTTGGCAAGAAAGCCTTGAGGAACAACTTGGAGATTCAGTTTGAGGAAAGCTTCACAAAGGTCCGGTTGGAAGGGCTTGAGAATTAAATTATTGCAATAAGCCTTCCTGCTCAAAGCATCTGCAATGACATTGGCCTTGCCTGGAGTATATTCAATACTCGGATTGTATTCTTGAATCATTTCGACCCAACGAGTCTGTCTGACGTGAGGTTGGGCTGAGTGAAGATGTACTTGAGGCTCTTATGATCAGTGAAGATGTCCACATTCCTTCCCAACAAGAGATGTCTCCATGTTAATAGAGCATGGAAAACTGCCGCCAACTCAAGGTCATGAGTGGGGTAGTTCTTTTCGTTGGGCTTCAACTGACGAGTGGTATAATCCACAACTTTCTTCACTTGCATTAACACAGCACCGAGACCTTGCAGGGAGGCATCACAGAAAACTTCGAATGGTTTGGATTCATCAGGAGGAGTCAATACAGGAGCTGTGACTAACTTCTCTTTGAGGGTGTTGAAAGCGATGTTACATTCAGGCATCCAGACATACTTGACATGCTTCTGGACGAGGTTGGAAAGAGGCTTCGCGATCTTAGAGAAATTCTCAACGAATCTTCGACAATACCTTGCAAGCCCAAGGAAACTGCGGAGCTGCTTCTCATTCTGAGGCGGTTCCCAATTCACAATTGCAGACACCTTTTCAGGATTAACAGCAATGCCCTTGGCGGAGATGATATGGCCAAGGTAGAGAACCTCATCGAGCCAAAACTCACACTTTGAAAACTTCGCATAGAATTGATGCTCTCTGAGTTTGTCGAGTACCAATCTCAAATGCTTGGCATGATCCTCCTTGTTCTTGGAAAAGACCAAGATGTCATCAAGATACACCAAGATGAAATCATTTGTGTAAGGGTTGAAGATGAATTTCATCATGCGAGAGAATGTTGGAGGAGCATTGACAAGGCCGAAAGACATGACAATATATTCATAAGAACCATAGCTTGTTCTGAATGTTGTCTTGGGGATATCTTGTTCACGAATGCGAATCTGATGATAACCATACGGAGGTCAAGCTTGGAGAATACTTGGGCACCCTTGAGTTGCTCGAAAAGCTCATTTATGTTGGGAAGTGGATACTTGTTCTTTTTGTTTTCTTGTTCAATGGACGGTAGTCGACACAAAGTCGGTCCGTGCCATCCTTCTTCTTGACAAAAAGAACACCACAACCCCATGGAGAAGAACTCGGTCTGATCAGACCCATACGCTCTTTGTCGGTGTCAAAACTGGCGGATCTCGGGTAGGGGGTCCCGATCTGTCCGTCTAGGCGGATGGTAACAGGAGACAAGGGACACGATGTTTTTACCCAGGTTCGGGCCCTCTCAATGGAGGTAAAACCCTACTCCTGCTTGATTAATATTGATGATATGGGTAGTACAAGAGTAGATCTACCACGAGATCAAGGAGGCTAAACCCTAGAAGCTAGCCTATGGTATGATTGTTGTTCGTCCTACGGACTAAAACCATCCGGTTTATATAGACACCAAGAGGGCTAGGGTTACACAAAGTCGGTTACAATGGTAGGAGATCTACATATCCGTATCGCCAAGCTTGCCTTCCACGCCAAGGAAAGTCCCTTCCGGACATGGGACAAAGTCTTCAATCTTGTATATTCATAGTCCAGGAGTCCGTCCGAAGGTATAGTCCGGCTATTCGGACACCCCCTAATCCAGGACTCCCTAAGTAGCCCCTGAACCAGGCTTCAATGACGACGAGTCCGACGCGTAGATTGTCTTCAGCATTGCAAGGAGGGTTCCTCCTCCAAGTACTTCATAGAAGATTTTGAACACAAAGGTAGTGTCCGGCTCTGCAAAATAAGTTTCCACATATTGCCATAGAGAGAATAATATTTACACAAATCTAGTCTGCTGACGTATTCCGTAGCGTGACATCACACCACGGCCAAGTCTTTATTCGAATCGTTTTACTGTCCCACCTCAGCACATTTAGCGAGGCGGTTTCCTTGGCACGTCTTGTCAAAGCAGAGATCGTGTCCCCTTATTCCGGGATTCTCATCAATGCGGGCGTGGGTAACCCAACCGCGCCATTGATTACGGCGCTTGGGAGATAAGCGAGTTTTACCAGGCTGGTGGGGACGCATAGTTGCGTCCGCCCATATAAGAGGATAAGGATCCACCTTTTCATCCACGCCTTCTTCCTCCTTTGCCTATCCATTTCCGCGCACTCGAGCTCCAGCGCCCAAGTCCGCACACCCCACCTCAACCTTCTCCAGGCATGTCCGGAGTGGGAGTCAAGTGGATGGTATCCTCCATCACGGAGGGACACATCAAAAAACTGAGGAAGGCCGGATACTTGTCTAACGACGTTGCGCACCGGCTTCCCAAAGAGTGGCAGCTCATCCCCACCCCTAGGCCCCATGAGAGGGTGGTGTTCCTCCCCCATTTCCTCCGCGGACTGGGCTTCCCTCTCCACCCATTTGTCCGGGGGCTCATGTTCTACTATGGCCTGGATTTCCACGATCTGGCCTCGAACTTTGTCCTCAACATCCCGGCGTTTATCGTCGTGTGTGAGGCTTTCCTCTGCATCCGCCCCCATTTCGGCCTATGGTTCAAGACTTTCAATGTCAAGCCAAAGGTGGTGCGCGGCACCCAGGCGGAGTGCGGAGGCGCCATGGTGGGCAAGATGCCCAACGTCCTATGGCTCGAGGGCTCCTTCGTGGAGACCCTAAAGGGGTGGCAATCAGGGTGGTTTTACATCACCGAGCCGCGCGACCCTGAATGGGTCGCAGCCCCTGAGTTCCGATCCGGACCCCTACGCGGCTCACCTCCTGGAAAGAGACGGGCCTGTCGTGGGGTAAAAAAGGAGAGCTGACCGGACTCCAAACATGCGTCCAAACCCTGGTGGACAAGAAGCTCAAACTTGTCAACGTAGTCCAGGTTATGCTCATCCGCCGGATCCTCCCGTGTCAACAACGGGCTTTCAACCTATGGGAGTTCGACCCGGCGCAGCACCGAACTCTGAGCAGGCTCTTCGACACGACGTACGAAGATGCCTAGAAGGTGCTTTTCAAGGGCGTCGAGGCCCCCGCATCCGCTACCGAGGATCGCGGATTCAGCACGCAGCGTCACGCTAGTGCGGTAAGCTATTTTTACCTTTTACATGGTATTAGTTTTTCATAGCTTGACTCCATGCGGGATCTAAGCTCCCTTACCTTTGACAGGATTGGCAGGAAACGTCCGGACAGATCAACTGTCCGGCTCCTTTGCCCGAAGGCCCAGCGGACGCTCGCTTGGCGAAGCTGCTGGTTCTGGCACCCTATGTGGTGCCGGAGAAGAAGGCCAAGAAGAAGGCCACGGGGACTCGAAAGAGTGCCCGGCGCCTGGAGGTGTCGGATTCATCATCCGACGACTCCAAGACGCACTCCTCCCGTGAAGACGAGGACGAGGAAGAAGAGACCTCTCCCCCTCCAGCAGGGGGGAGGGAAGAAAAGGAAGGCCGCCCCAACTGGGGAGGCAGAAGGGTCCAAGAAGGGGAAGACCCTTCCTCCGGACTACTCCACCAACGCCGATGACGGTGAAGAGGAGTGGCCGCATAGGGCCAAGCCCCTGGCGAGATCGTAAGTATTCGGACACTAGAGCAATTCATAGTGTTCCTTTCTTGCACAACTCCTCCTTACGCCGAATATGACTATGCAGTCCGCCCAAGGCCGGGCTCGACGAGTCGTTGAGCGGCTCCCTGGATTCGTCGGACGTGAATTCACTTCCGCCCGTTACCTCCCCCCACCCTACGGACGACGCCGAGGTGCTGTCCCAACAGGTTCCAAGCTAGGAGGAGGTGGTCTTGGAGGCGCCGCAAGGCGACCTCCCGGACTCTAGGCGCAAAGGGGATAAAACCCCCAAGGGCTCCGAGTCCGGCCTTGAGCCGGACACCACGCCGGAACCTTCAATGGTTCCAGACTCCGGTAGGAAGCCTCCTTCCAAGAGGAGCAAGCCTACCGAGCTGGTGACCTCCGTCCAACCGGAGGCACCGGACAATTTGCTGGAGGTGCTTAACGGCGCCTCCATCGATCAGGAGCACCGCACTATTATGAGTGTGGTGATCCAGAAGGTTCAGTCTGCCAAGAGCGGACTGACTGAAGCATGTGCAACCTTCTAACAGGCTTTGAGGTAAGTAAAGAATATGTAAAAATATAACCGCATAGACAGTAGCCCCTGATGCTCTGTTCGGCGTTCGGAAAGAAAAGCCGAATAGAGGATCTAATAACATTCGCAGGAGTCTAACATAATCAAGTCAATATGCGTATGCAGGCTTCGCTGTTGGCCTTCGCCGCACTGACTGCGGAGGTGGATACGCTGAAGCAAAACCTCGCGCGGTCCGAGAACGAGCTCGGCCATGCCAAGAGGCAACTCGAGGAGAAGGAAGGTAAGTAATACCTTGAGCAAGTATATAGAGAAGAGGTGGTTGCAAAAAATGACATGATCAACGTGCTATTATAGGGGCCATGACCGAGGTGGCAACCCTTAAGAAAGCGTTGTCCGAGGCCGAAAACAGAGCGGCCGCGGAGCGCACAGAGAGAGGGAATCAGGAGGCGCGGGTGGAGGAGGTGCAGAAAGAGCTCCAGGCTCCCATGAAAAAACACGAGAGTTTGGAGCTTGACTCAAAGACGCAAGCGACCGAGCTTGCGGCAGCCCTCGAAAGCGCGAAGTCTGCCAAGGCCGAAGCCCAGAAAGCCCTCCAAGAAATTGAAGCGATGAAGAAGATAGCGCGGGTAAGGCATTCATTATGCAAAGAAAGCACGTGAAAGTGAATTACTTGTTACTTACCCGAGTCCGGAGCTCTCCAGGAGCATTCACAGATTTGCCCCGCAGTGCGTCTGATGCCACCGCCTACTATCGATCCAAGGAGGGGAGCTCGACGGAGAAGGTGTTCTGGTCTCAGTATGCTGAGGCTGGACACCTGGTGCCTTTGAGGGACCAGCTGAAGCAAATGGTCGAGCTCCACAAGGTGGCCGAACAGGTCATAAAGGGCCTCATAGTTCGGATTTGGCCTAGAGAGGCTCTGCCTGGGAGCTACTTCGGGATGGTGAGGCGGCTGGTGGATGCCTGTCCACGGCTTGAAGTAATCAAGTGCTCCGTCTGCATCGAAGGTGCCCGTAGGGCGCTCGCCCGTGCTAAAGTGCACTGGGGCAAGATGGATGCGGAGAAGCTGGTGAAGGACGGGCCGCCGCCAGGCAAGGAGCATCGTGTCCTGGAAGTGTATTATGAGGGCGTCCTGAAGGGTGCTCGCCTTATAGTGGATGAATGCTCCAAAGATGTAATTTTTGAGTAAACTCGCATTTGTGATCCTGTACGCTGAAAACTTGTTCATATGCGCTAAGCAACGCTTTTGAATTTAAAATATTACCTTCTGTGCAGCCATTTATCAAATTTGAGAGATGGCGAGTCGTCCGCTTCTGCCCCCATGCCACAAGTGCTGGGGTGTTCGGGGATAAACCTGAGCACTCTTTTTCCCATTCTTGGGTCCTTCGAGGGAGGCGCTCAACACAACGAACAAGGCAATCGGACTATAATGCTTGAACACTCTCACTTAGCCATAGAATTCTATAATTTTAAATTTCGGCGAAGCCCCCAGTGTTCGGAAGACCGAGTTCGGGGAGCTATCCACGCCTAGGCCGGACAAAGACGACTCCTCGCTCTAAGCGGCATAAGTCTTTAGGGACTCGAAAACCTCTCGAACAGCGACCAGCTCTCGCCTCATCATGACGGTCAGTTTTAGCTTTCTCTACTCAGGTACTTAGCCCAGCTCAACTGGGGCACAATCGCAGTAGTTTTCCTAGTGCTACCTTAGCCGATATAACGGAACGTAAGGTACCAAAACATAGGCGGCGGGCAAACCCAACTATTGACCCAAGACATGAGTCGGAGCCGATGCATATAATGCTATAAGTTCGGGGTGCCGCACTTGTGAAAGTGTTCGGACTTCTCACACCGTATTGTGGGGTACTTAAGCCCCTGGCGTATTGGCTGTACCAAAGTGTACGGGTGCAACACGTCATTAATGAACATATATTCATAAAAAAGAGTAATGCAATAATAGACGGAAGCTATGCATTGTTTATTTAAAAAAGCTGCGATCAAAGCAGAACGATACAAATAGTGCAATAAGCAAAAGATGGGAATATTTAACATGTGCTTTCCAGGGGCGAGCTGCGGAATGGTATGTCAAACAGGTATATTGCTTGTTATAGAGACCACCTTAGAGTTCCATAGTGCGGCGTAGCTTTCTGCTTCCCTGGTTGTATCGTTTGTGCGGCAATTGTACTGCCGGACAAGCCTTCCGAAGAATGGAGTCCTATAAATAAAAGAAAATTAAGAAATCGGCAGCCCCTAGTGCGGTTTAAGCCGCGTTTCGGGCGTGCCATGATGGTGCCCCTCCCCCTGTGCCCATGGTATTTCCAGAGCGTAGTTATGTACACACAACACTGGTTTCGCAAGTTCGCGAGGGCTGGGATTGGGGCCGCATTGCTACGCTTGCTCGGAACGTGCCAGGCGGTCTTGTTGTGGGTTGCTCTGGGCATGCTTGGCAGTGTCCGGACGTTTAATGGCCGGACTGGAGAATTGCCTTGAGAGGCTGCTTTGTACTTCCGCTGCGAGAGCCACCGTATGCTCCTCCGTTCGGAGAGAGCGTTCGGTGTTTCCATTGACCGTAATGACTCCTCGAGGGCCTGGATCTTCAGCTTAAGGTATGCGTAGTGCGGCACTGCATTGAACTTGGCAAATGCGGTTCGCCCGAGCAGTGCGTGATAGCCACTGCGGAACAGGACTATGTCGAAGATTAACTCCTCGCTTCGGAAATTATCCGGAGATCCGAAGACCACTTCAAGTGTAACTGAGCCTGTACAGTTGGCCTCTACACCTTGTATGACGCCTTTAAAGGTCGTTTTAGTGGGTTTAATCCTCCAGGGATCGATGCCCATTTTCCGCACTATATCCTGGTAAAGTAGGTTCAGGCTGCTGCCGCTGTCCATAAGGACGCTAGTGAGGTGAAATCCGTCAATAATTGGGTCTAGAACCATTGCGGCGAATCCGCCATGACGGATGCTAGTGGGGTGGTCCCTTCGATCAAAAGTGATCGGGCAGGAAGACCATGGGTTGAACTTTGGGGCGACTGGCTCTATCGCGTATACGTCCCTTAGCGCACGCTTCCGCTCCCTCTTGGGGACGTGGGTTGCGTATATCATGTTCACCATCCGCACTTATGGGGGAAAACCTTTCTGTCCACTATTGGTCGGCGGCCGGGGCTCCTCCTCGTCATCGCTATGCAGCCCCTTGTCTCTGCTTTCGGCTCCTAACTTGCCTGCCTGCTTGAACACCCAACAATCCCTGTTGGTGTGATTGGCTGGTTTTTCAGGGGTGCCATGTATCTGGCATGAGCGGTCGAGTATTCGGTCCAAACTGGACGGGCTCGAAGTATTTCTTTTGAATGGCTTTTTCCGCTGACCGGGTTTAGAGCCTCTGAATCCGGCATTAACTGCCGTATCCTTAGCATTGTCGCCGTTAATGCGGCACTTTTGCTTGTTGCGACGCGACCTGCCACTGCTGTCCTTGGTATCCGAATTACCAGCGCTCTTGGTCATGTTATTGCTGCGAGCTAGCCAGCTATCTTCTCCCGTGCAAAAGCGGGTCATAAGTGTCGTGAGGGCTGCCATAGATTTCGGCTTTTCCTGTCCTAGGTGCCGTGCAAGCCACTCGTCGCGGATATCATGCTTGAAGGCTGCTAGGGCCTCTGCGTCCAGACAGTCAACGATTTGATTTTTCTTGGTTAGGAACCGTGTCCAGAATTGTCTGGCCGATTCCTCTGGGTGCTGAATTATGTGGCTTAGGTCATCGGCATTAGGTGGTCGCACATAAGTGCCCTGGAAATTGTTGAGGAATGCGGCTTCCAGGTCCACCCAACAACCAATTGATTCTACTGGCAAGCTGTTAAGCCAATGCCGAGCTGGTCCTTTAAGCTTGAGTGGGAGGTATTTGATGGCGTGTAGGTCATCACCGCGGGCCATGTGGATATCAAGGAGATAGTCCTCGATCCATACCGCGGGATCTGTTGTGCCATCGTATGATTCGATGTTCATGGGTTTGAAACCCTCGGGGATTTGATGATCCATTACTTCATCTGTGAAGCATAGTGGGT